>NW_024424453.1:17940777-18123577 GCF_017311325.1 Ursus maritimus | reverse complement strand
AAGTGGACATTACACATGGATGCTGAGCTGTAAGGTACTGTAGTCCCACCCTCTTTTATCCAGCTCTCTTGTGTATTCAGCTCACCGAACAGCCAGCTATAAACAGGTAAGTAATGTTCATGCTGTCTAACATAATTCACAGAGATTTTATGAGAGACCTACTAATATGGTAACAAATGCCCCAAACTTAAATTAAAACCATCTTTAATTGTTAAACTCCCCAGAGAGACATTAAAACCCCAGTCATATTCCTTTATAGAATTAAATGATGGAATAAATTCACATACATCTTCTTCTCCAAAATTTCATATTTTAAACTGATCAGTTTAAAGCCAAAATGAACAATATTCTGATGACTGGCTTTAAGCATGGTTCTTTATTCAGCAGTACAAGCCAAGTTATCTTCTACTGACTGATGCAGTTAAATCTAAATAAATAAAGTTAAATTGATCTTGCTTTGTCTCATTTTGCCTTACTTACCTCTTTAAAGGCCCTCTGAATACAGTCATATTCTGAGGTACTGAGGGTTGGGACTACAACATACGAATTTGGGGTGGACACAATTCAGCCTCTAATAGAACTCAACTTTTCAATACTTCCAGCTGGATAATAGTACACAGGAACATATTAAAACTACGGCTCCTATCACTACAGCTGTAATATCTGAAGTCAAACACAACCACAGCAGCAATAAAATTTCCTAAGAAAAGGATTTTGTTATTTCTAGTCATGGGTCATAGGAGAGCTCTGAAAATAGATAGACCGATGGGGGTCTAAACCAGACAGAGAGGGGAGGGAGTTAAGATGGCGGAGGAGTAGGGGACCCCTTTTTCAGCCGGTCCCCTGAGTCGAGCTGGATAGGTACCAGACCAGCCTAAATAACCACGGAATCAGCCTGAGACGCAGGAAGATACATCTGGATCTCTACAAATGAACATCTCCAGCGCTGAGTATTGAGGTACGAAGCGGGGAGCCATGAAACCGTGCACAGATATTGGAAGAGAAACGGAAGGGGGAGGGAGCCGCCGCGTTCGGGCGCCGGGAAGCGGCAGCCACCTGCACGGGGGAGCGGGGGGACTCATGGACGGCACCCGCGAAACAGCGGACTGAGACCCTGAACCGGGTGCACATGCCACCAGGCTTCTCACGGAACTCCGGAATCCCGGTGTGCTCACTGGATCCAGACTGAGACCTGGAGCTCCCGGAGCACGCGAGGGGCGGCTGGCGGGCCACCTGCACGGGAGAGCGGGCGGACTCGCGGTTGGCACCAGCGAAACAGTGGACTGAGACCCTGAACCGGGTGCGCGCGCCACCAGGCTTCTCACGGAACTCCGGAATCCCGGTGTGCTCACCGGGCATAGACTGAGACCGGGAGATCTGGGAGAGCGTGGGGCGGCTGGCGGCATCAGAAACACAAAGGACAGGACGCGCAGCCCTGGGGCACACATCCCGGGACGCTGCAGGGTTGAGCAGCACCAACAGAAACAGAGTTAAAGTGGCCAGAACATCAGTGGAGAATGGGCCGCAATCCCTCTGTTCTGTGACAATTCAGCCTCTGCTGCTCTGACTCTCAGAAGAGGCATAGCCGGCCGCCGGAGAACATCATTGAGCGCCTGCCTTCGGCTTAGGGCGTGATCCCGGCATTCCGGAAAGGAGTCCCTCATCGGGCTCCTCCGCTGGGAGCCTGCTTCTTCCTCTCCCACTCCCCTGCTTCTGTTCCCTCTCTCGCTGGTTGGCTGCCACATAAATAAATAAATAAAATCTTTAAAGAAGAAGCCCACATCCCTAAGATCCCTATAAAACAAGGGGCACGGCCTGGGACCCAGTCAATAATTTGGGCTCTGGAAACCCCGCAACCTCTCTTCATCAGAATGACAAGAAGGAGAAGCCCCCCCCAGCAAAGAAAAGACAGTGAGTCTGTGGCCTCTGCCACAGAAATAATGGATATGGATGTAACCAAATTATCAGAAATGGAATTCAGAGTAACGATGGTCAAAATGATGAGTAGAATTGAAAAAACTATTAACGAAAAGGTTACTGAGAATATAGAATCCCTAAGGACAGAAATGAGAGCGAATCTGACAGAAATTAAAAATTCTATGAGCCAAATGCAGGCAAAACTAGAGGCTCTGACGGCCAGGGTCACGGAAGCGGAGGAAAGGGTTAGTGAATTGGAGGATGGGTTAATAGAGGAAAAAATGAAAATAGAAGATGGTCTTAAAAAAATCCACGCCCACGAATGTTGGCTACGGGAGATTACTGACTCAACGAAACGATCCAATGTTAGAATCATCGGCATCCCCGAGGGGGTGGAGAAAAACAGAGGTCTAGAAGAGATATTTGAACAAATTGTAGCTGAAAACTTCCCTAATCTAGCGAGGGAAACAAACATTCGTGTCCAAGAGGCAGAGAGGACCCCTCCCAAGCTCAACCACGACAAACCTACGCCACGTCACGTCATAGTGCATTTCGCAAATGTTAGATCCAAGGATACAGTATTGAAAGCGGCCAGGGCAAAGAAATTTCTCACGTACCAAGGCAAAGGCATCAGAATTACGTCAGACCTGTCTACACAGACCTGGAATGAGAGAAAGGGTTGGGGGGAGCATATTTAAAGCTCTTTCAGGGAAAAATATGCAGCCAAGGATCCTTTATCCAGCAAAGCGGTCATTCAGAATTGATGGACAAATAAAGACATTTCAGAATCGACAGTCACTAGCCAATTTCGTAACCATGAAACCAGCCCTACAGGAGATATTAAGGGGGGTTCTATAAAGGTAAAAAGGCCCCAAGAATGATACAGAAAATAAAGTTACAACCAATACAAACAAAGACTTTACTGGCAACATGGCATCATTAAAATCATATCTCTCAGTACTCAGTCTCAACGTAAATGGCCTGAATGCTCCCATAAATGCCACAGGGTTACAGATTGGATAAAAAGAAATGACCCATCCATTTGCTGTCTACAAGAGACTCATTTCAAACCCAAAGATGCATTCAGACTGAGAGTAAGGGGATGGAGTACCATCTTTCACGCAAATGGACCTCAAAAGAAAGCTGGGGTAGCAATTCTCATATCAGACAGATTGGATTTTAAACTAAAGACTATAGTTAGAGAAATAGAAGGGCATTATATTATTCTTAAAGGATGTATACAACAAGTGAGTAAGGGGATGGAGTACCATCTTTCACGCAAATGGACCTCAAAAGAAAGCTGGGGTAGCAATTCTCATATCAGATAAATTGGATTTTAAACTACAGACTATAGTTAGAGATGCAGAAGGGCACTATATTATTCTTAAGGGAAGTATTCAACAAGTGGATATGACAATTATAAATATATATGCCCCCAACAGGGGAGCAGCAAGATACACAAGCCAACTCTTAACCAGAATAAAGAGACATATAAATAAAAATACATTAATAGTAGGGGACCTCAACACTCCACTATCAGAAATAGACAGAACACCCTGGCAAAAACTAAGCAAAGAATCAAAGGCTTTGAATGCCATACTCGACGAGTTGGACCTCATAGATATATATAGAACACTACACCCCAGAACCAAAGAATACTCATTCTATTCTAATGCCCATGGAACATTCTCAAGAATAGACCATGTTCTGGGACACAAAACAGGTCTCAACCGATACCAAAAGACTGAAATTATCCCCTGCATATTCTCAGACCACAACGCTCTGAAATTGGAACTCAACCACAAGGAAAAATTTGGAAGAAACTCAAACACTTGGAGACTAAGAACCATCCTGCTCAGGAATGACTCGATAAACCAGGAAATCAAAAATCAAATTAAACAATTTATGGAGACCAATGAGAATGAAAATACAACAGTCCAAAACCTATGGGATACTGCAAAGGCAGTCCTAAGGGGGAAATACATAGCCATCCAAGCCTCACTCAAAAGAATAGAAAAATCTAAAATGCAGTTTTTATATTCTCACCTCAAGAAGCTGGAACAGCAACAGAGGGACAGGCCTAATCCACGCACGAGGAAGCAGTTGACCAAAATTAGAGCTGAAATCAATCAAGCAGAAACCAGAAGTACAGTAGAGCAGATCAACAGGACTAGAAGCTGGTTCTTTGAGAGAATCAATAAAATTGACAGACCACTGGCAAGACTTATCCAAAAGAAAAGAGAAAGGACCCAGATTATTAAAATTATGAATGAAAAAGGAGAGGTCACGACGAACACCATTGAAATTGGAAGGATTATTAGAAATTTTTATCAACAGCTATATGCCAATAAACTAAGCAATCTGGAAGAGATGGAATCCTTCCTGGAAACCTATAAACTACCAAGATTGAAACCGGAAGAAATTGATTCCTTAAACAGGCCAATTAATTATGAAGAAATTGAGTCAGTGATAAACAACCTTCCAAATAACAAAACTCCAGGCCCGGACGGTTTTCCTGGGGAATTCTACCAAACATTCAAAGAAGAAATAATACCTATTCTCCTAAAGCTATTTCAAAAAATAGAAACAGAAGGAAAGCTACCAAACTCATTCTATGAGGCCAATATTACCTTGATCCCCAAACCAGGCAAAGACCCCCTCAAAAAGGAGAATTACAGACCGATTTCCCTAATGAATATGGACGCCAAAATCCTCAACAAGATACTTGCTAATAGAATCCAACAGTACATTAAAAGGATTATCCATCACGATCAAGTGGGATTCATACCTGGGATGCAAGCGTGGTTCAATATTCGCAAATCAATCAGCGTGATACATCATATCAACAAGAAAAGACTCAGGAACCATATGATCCTCTCAATCGATGCCGAAAAAGCATTTGACAAAATACAGCATCCTTTCCTGATTAAAACCCTTCAGAGTGTAGGAATAGAAGGTACATTTCTCAATCTCATAAAAGCCATCTATGAAAAGCCTACTGCAAATATTATTCTCAATGGGGAAAAGCTGGAAGCCTTTCCCTTAAGATCAGGAACTCGACAAGGATGCCCACTCTCGCCACTATTATTCAACATAGTACTAGAAGTCCTTGCAACAGCAATCAGACGACAAAAAGGGATCAAAGGTATTCAAATTGGCAAAGAAGAAGTCAAAATGTCTCTCTTTGCAGATGACATGATACTCTATATGGAAAACCCAAAAGAAGCCACTCCCAAACTATTAGAAGTTATAGAGCAATTCAGTAACGTGGCGGGATACAAAATCAATGCTCAGAAATCAGTTGCATTTCTATACACGAATAACGAGACCGAAGAAAGAGAAATTAGGGAATCCATCCCATTTACAATAGCACCAAAAACCATACGTTACCTTGGAATTAACTTAACCAGAGACGTAAAGGACCTATATTCTAGAAACTATAAATCACTCTTGAAAGACATTGAGGAAGACATAAAAAGATGGAAAGATATTCCATGCTCATGGATTGGAAGAATTAACATAGTTAAAATGTCCATGCTACCCAGAGCAATCTACACTTTCAATGCTATCCCGATCAAAATACCGAGGACATTTTTCAAAGAACTGGAACAAATAGTCCTTAAATTTGTATGGAAACAGAAAAGGCCCCGAATCTCCAAGGAACTGTTGAAAAGGAAAAACAAAGCTGGGGGCATCACAATGCCGGATTTCGAGCTGTACTACAAAGCTGTGATCACAAAGACAGCATGGTACTGGCACAAAAACAGACACATAGACCAATGGAACAGAATAGAGAGCCCAGAAATGGACCCTCGGCTCTTTGGGCAACTAATATTTGATAAAGCAGGAAAAAACATCCGGTGGGAAAAAGACAGTCTCTTCAATAAATGGTGCTGGGAAAATTGGACAGCTACATGCAAAAGAATGAAACTTGACCACTCTCTCACACCATACACAAAAATAAACTCCAAATGGATGAAAGACCTCGATGTGAGACAGGAATCCATCAAAATTCTAGAGGAGAACATAGGCAGCAACCTCTACGACATCGGCCAAAGCAACCTTTTTCATGACACATCCCCAAAGGCAAGAGAAACAAAAGATAAAATGAATTTATGGGACTTCATCAAGATTAAAAGTTTCTGCACAGCCAAGGAAACAGTCAGAAAAACTAAGAGGCAGCCCACGGAATGGGAGAATATATTTGCAAATGACACTACAGATAAAGGACTGGTATCCAAGATCTACAAAGAACTTCTCAAACTCAATACACGAGAAACAAATAAACAAATCAAAAAATGGGCAGAAGATATGAACAGACACTTTTCCAATGAAGACATACAAATGGCTAACAGACACATGAAAAAATGTTCAAAATCATTAGCCATCAAGGAAATTCAAATCAAAACCACACTGAGATACCACCTTACGCCAGTTAGAATGGCAAAAATAGACAAGGCAAGAAACAACAATTGTTGGAGAGGATGTGGAGAAAGGGGATCCCTCCTACATTGTTGGTGGGAATGCAAGTTGGTACAGCCACTCTGGAAAACAGTGTGGAGGTCCCTTAAAAAGTTAAAAATTGAGCTACCCTATGATCCAGCCATTGCACTACTGGGTGTTTACCCCAAAGATACAGACGTAGTGAAGAGAAGGGCCATATGCACCCCAATGTTCATAGCAGCAATGTCCACAATAGCTAAATCGTGGAAGGCGCCGAGATGCCCTTCAACAGATGACTGGATTAAGAAGTTGTGGTCCATATATACAATGGAATATTACTCAGCTATCAGAAAGAACGAGTTCTCAACATTTGCTACAACATGGACGGCACTGGAGGAGATAATGCTAAGTGAAATAAGTCAAGCAGAGAAAGACAACTATCATATGATTTCTCTCATCTATGGAACATAAGAACTAGAATGATCGGTAGGGGAAGAAAGGGATAAAGAAAGGGGGGGTAATCAGAAGGGGGAATGAAACATGAGAGACTATGGACTATGAGAAACAAACTGAGGGCCTCAGAGGGTAGGGGGGTGGGGGAATGGGATAGGCCGGTGATGGGTAGTAAGGAGGGCACGTATTGCATGGTGCACTGGGTGTTATACACAACTAATGAATCATCGAGCCTTACATCGGAAACCGGGGATGTACTGTGTGGTGACTAACATAATATAATAAAAAATCATTAAAAAAATAAATAAATAAACCAGACAGAGAAAAGAAAGGTTAAAAAATATGTATATATCTTGGTTTTAGTCTTATTAAGATGTCAATCTTTTATTGCCCAATCTTCTTTTCCTTTAGCTATGAATTTAGTCTAACCAAGGGAAATTTTCTACCAAGATATTAATTTTGCCTAGTATTTTCCACAACCTTATAGAAAATCAAGCTCTATGATTTGCTTTGACCCTCCCAGATCCTATTCCCTCAGTACCCTAATCGGACACAACTGTTGCAGTGTGCTTTATTCATATTTACATTCATAGGGCTTGGCTTAGTGTTACCAATCTACTGAAAACATACACATTTCTTCCCACAACCCATATTCCTGAAACAGTAAGACCAGGCTTGCCTTGAAGAAGCATGACAGACTTTAGCATCAGGTATGAAAACAGAATCTGAAGAGATTATTATTATTATTATTATTATTATTATTATTAATTCTAAAAAAGCCTCTTTGCAAGTGACATTTCACTAAAATCTCTCCTTCTCCACATTGTAATGTGAATATATGAAGAATCAGAACTACCTCTGCGATCAAAGTTCAGAAGAAGGTCTCCTTTCTCTAGAAATAAACCTTTATTTCCAACTAAGACCAGATGCTCTCTGAGTGTGAGGTCTTGAACAGAAACTATGCTATCTGTCTTGATTGCAATAATTGATTCCAACCACAACTGTTCACACTAGCTGCCCAAATCAAGAGATTCAATCTCCCTATGTGGAATTCTGCCCTACAACATAAGTTCCTCCTCTCTTCCCCTTGAAATAAATATGGCAGGTTATATGAGATAAAATTTCTGTACTCATTAAATGCCAACAATTAAAATGTCATGAGAAGGCTCTTGGTATGGATGTGGAACAACGAAAACACTTATAAACTGCTGATGGACCTATTTATTTATATAAGCACTATGGAAATCAATTTTGCATTAGTAAATCTAGATTTAGTAAATCTAAAGATATGAACACCATATGGCCCAGCAATTCTATAATTCTATTCCTGGTTGTTTTGTTTTTGTTTTTTTTTTTGCCCTGGAGAAAATCACTAGGGTGTTCACTGCAGCATCATTTGGAAGGGCTAATACTTGAAATAATGCAAACTTCCATTGATATGGGAATAAATAAAATGTGGTCGAGACCACAGTGGGATATTGCACATGAATGGAATTTATTAGATTAGCACCTCTTCCTTCGATGACAATAAAAAATACACTATTAAGCAAAAACAAAAAAACAAAAAAAAAAAAAACCATAGACTATTACTTAAGAGTATAATTCCACTTCTATGAAGTTTATAAAGTAGGCAAATAAACAGTGTAATGTTAGGCATACATTAATACATAGTAAAACTATTTTTTTTAAATAATTATAAACACCAATGCAGGAGGTAGCAGTACAGACAGATCTGGAAAGGGGCAAACAGCTTTCAAAGATGGAGATAATATTCTATTTTTTAAGCTGGGTGATGAATAGAAGAATGTTCTATGATTTATTATTTTTTTAAAGATTTATTTATTTATTTATTTGACAGAGATAGACAGCCAGCAAGAGAGGGAACACAAGCACGGGGAGTGGGAGAGGAAGAAGCAGGCTCCCAGTGGAGGACCCCGATGTGGGGCTCAATCCCTGAACGCCGGGATCATGCCCTGAGCCGAAGGCAGACGCCCAATGACTGCACTACCCAGGCGCCCCTATGATTTATTATTTTTAAACCATAAACATACACTATGTATATATTTTGTAACTTTAATATACTTTATAACAACTTAAAACTATAAAAGGTGGACATGTTTTAAGGAACTAAAAAATAAATGAAAACCATTTGTTTGTAACGTAAACAAACTCAAAGTTGACTTGAAACAAAGTTCTTGCCTTATCTTTGCAATACAGCATCAAGAAAATAACTTACTAATCTATGTTGCATAATTAGACAAAACCTCTGCATTGTATTATAGTGAAAATGTTTGAAGAGTTTTAGAATTAAACAAATTAAACAATTCACATTCGCATACAAATCTACAAAGCTGCTTTTAGAAGTTACTAATTTTCAATTTTGATAATATCTAAGTTTGTAATAATTCCATACTTGGCCAACTTTCAGACTACTTTTGTTAATCATCTTATCATATATCTGAACTCTGTTAGATGTGAAGAGAAAAGTAATAAATCAAGAGAATGAAAAGTAGACAAATGAATAAGCTCATTTGAAAAAGGAAAGTAATTTAAAATATTTTAGAAGATGAAACTTGTTAAATAACAATACTAGATTGTTCCATTAGAAACAGTTAATTATATAACAATAGCTTCTTAAAATGTTTTCTAACTGGGAATTTTGCTTTGGTACTTTTTAATGTTTGTTTTAATTTATGACACTGTGGGGGGAAAAAAGGATAATTTATCTCAATAAGCTTTGTTTTTCCCTATTTCATGAATGGACGGACATTTCACTATAATATCCTGAGGAAGAATAGAATATCTATGTAATGAGTGTTTTGTATCTATCTGCTATCTCACAGATAAAAAACACTTTATTTTATATATCATAAAAAGTTATATTCATACATTACAAAAGAATAAATTGAGAATTATCATATGAAAGAGTTGTAAGAATAAGAGTATTGGGGAATAAGCAAATACTTAGAGGTTTTATTTTTCCTTGTCCTAGGATATATACCAATTTGTAGATTGCTAATATGAGTAGAAGATTGACAAATTTTAACTTTTAAACCATGGATTTATCATTTTGGAAGATGTCACTGAATAGTTCTTACCTTCTCATTTTTAATCATGAAGCTTCTAAAACCCAAAGAAGGAACTGAATTTTCTATCAGTGTGGCTGGGTTCAGTTTCAACTGTTCTGTCGTCCACTTCACAGTTCTTTGGTCAACATGACACTAAATTTCTACAATTTGGCAATGAGTTTTTCAGTCATGTTCTTTATCATGCTGCTACAATCAACAACAATGATAATGTTTTAAATAAAAGTTTTTTCATATACAAGTGTTCCACAAAAATACATTTACTCAAATACTCACCCATATTGTAAAGCAAGTCCAGAACAATTGTTTACATTTTAAGATAAGATGTTATTTAAATTAAATTCAAGATTAAATTAAACCTAAGAGAAACTAAACTGGGAGGAATTTAGTGAATGAAAAACAGTGACACAGCAAACACTATTACTATATAACTCAAATTTTAAGAGCACCATGTTTGATAAACAGAATTATCTTGTGCGATTATATAGAAATGTAATGGTTATAAACATAAATACAGTTACATATTTTTCTGTACCTTCCCAGTTACTATAAACGAAACCAATATTTATGGAGAATTTAGTATGTGCAGTCTAAATCATGGATTTATTTGTTCTGATCTAATACAGATTCCTTTACACTTTAATTTAATTTAGCTTAATTTTTTTAAAGATTTTATTTATTTATTTGACAGAGAGATACAGAGAGCCAGAGAGCACAAGCAGAGGGAGAGGAAGAAGCAGGCTCCCCAGTGAGCAGGGAACCAGATGTGGGAGTCAATGTGGGGCTCTCGGGGCTCGATTCCAGGCCCCTGGGATCATGACCTGAGCCAACGGCAGATGCTTAACCCTCTGAGCTACCCAGGAGCCCCTATATTTAATTTTAAATAGCAAAATAATACTATAATAAAACATACAAATGTTTTATTTCTTCAGTTATTGATCATGATCCTAAAATAATTGTTCAATATGGACTAAGGAACAGGTAATTTATATTACATTCTTAAATAAGAATATTATAGATTTTTAAGGCTAGAAGAAATCTTAGCATAGTTAAATGGATTTAGCAGGATATTGAACTTATTTGCTCAGGAAAAGAAAAATTGCTGACTGGTATATAATAGCCAAACATTCTACCACAAATGGATTGAATCAGATGTTAGAGCTTCAAGCTAGATATCATGTATTAACACATCCAAAGAATGATGTGTCATCAGAAGAACTCTTCAGAAACTATGGAAATGTAAAAAAAAAAAAAAAAAAAAAGTCATTGATGACAATGCTCATCTAAAAACCAGTGGTCCTTTTTGCAGGGGACCATACTCAAATGTCTTTGAGGATCCTTACCCCTTTGACAAGAGCATTCTCAAGACGCTAGGACTGCAATCATACTGCCTGGTCTTGAAACCTGCCCATCGCGTACTGCGCAACTCTGGACGATTGATTTTGCCCCTTTGCACCCAGTTTCCTGATGTTATGTGCAGCCTCTAAATCACGGTTTGTTAACTAAAATAAGTGTGGGCTTTGATTTTTTTTTTCATACTATCCTTAAACCATATATCAAAAAGTTTTGAATTAGTGGAGATTAAAAAAAAAAAGTTATTTTAAAAAAGATCATTTTGGGGGCGCCTGGGTGGCGCAGTCGTTAGGCGTCTGCCTTCGGCTCAGGGCGTGATCCCGGCGTTCCGGGATCGAGTCCCACATCGGGCTCCTCCCCTGGGAGCCTGCTTCTTCCTCTCCCACTCCCCCTGCTTGTGTTCCCTCTCGCCGGCTCTTTCTCTGTCACATAAATAAATAAAAAATCTTTAAAAAAAAAAAAAAAGATCATTTGGACGTACACTATGAGGAGGGCATATCTTCCATGCCTCCAGGAAGGACACGGGTTCCAGGAGGAATCAGTGGGATAGAAACACATGGGGGGTATGGAGGGGGCAGGTACTAGGGGTCAGGAGGGGGTGCACCCTTCAGCACTTCTAGACAGGGTGCTCACTTGGGGGCTGCGTGGGGTGCAGCTTCGGTATTTACAGGTGGGCAGGTGGGCACCTAGGGATGTGGCCACTGTGGCTGGCCCACAGCATTGCCCCTCCCAGGCAGACAGGGCCTGAGGTCCATTCCCTCTGCTGCAGGGGCCCACATGGGCCCTGGCCTGAGAGGCTGGGCAGAGACAGACCTTTGCTGAGTTCCCCAGCTCCACTACCACATAGGATTGTTATGATAAGTAAATGAAATAATACAAATAAAGCAGTTATAAAAGTGCCTGCACCCTTTAAGAATTTAATATCTTGCCATATTCACTTATCAGTTTTTTTTATAAGATGGATATGTCAGAATGTCAGAGAAGCAAAATAGTATAGATTTCACTTTGAGTCCAGGCTGCCTGATTCCAAGTGAGGCAAGTAACTGTGTGACCTTGGACAAGTAACTTAATCCTCTTAATCCTTAATTTTCTTATCTCTAAATCAGACGGAATCATAGCATTACCTTACAGGATTATTATGAGAATTAAGCAAATTAGCAGTTGAAAATCACTGAGAATACTAATTCTGTTTTCAGAAGTGTTAAATAAATTATTTTAAAATGAGGTTATCTCATATTTCATTTATTCAAAGCATATTCTAACTCTGAGACTGTAAAACAACGTTCCAACATAGTTTCACTGTTCACTTTTCTTTGCCCACAGAGAAAGAATACACTTTTCACACAGAATGAACTGTTCTGTCATTTTGACTTATTTCTAACCTTGAATAAATAAATGGTTATATATGAAAGCAGTATTCTACAGCTAGAAGCTATGAGATTGCCATTTTTCAACAAAAACAATATCATGATGACAATGACTTTGAATTTTGGCCATACATACTAAACTCAGTTCACGTGGGGTCAGTATGAAAAGTATGACAATAAGTACTTTAGCTCTTCAGCCAAATACATAGATTCTAGTCATAATTTTGAAACACCATCTCTGAAAGTAGAAGATAATAGTATTTATCCAAAGATTACATACAAAATGACTAATTCCATGCTAATCTCTGAGATAGGAAGAGTCTACATGCAGACAAGAGCCCTTAACCTGGACCGGAATAAGTATTTCAGTACTTATTCCGTGCTTGCTGGATGAGTTTAATATACTTTAATTTTGATCATAAGACCTATTCTACATGTATGTGGTTTTTAAGCTGCATGATTTTTATAACACTTAGATGATTTTGATATAAATTAAAGGACCCAAAATAATTGTCTAGGAGTTTTGCCATATTTTCATACTTGCTAGAAAATTACCCATTATTTGGTTGTTAAATGCTAAAAAAAAAAAAAAATGTTACCTACACTGGATAAATAAAGCAATACATTTTTAGTGAGCTGATTTTTATTAATTGTCTTATTTGAGGCAAGTATCATTTAAAGTTACATTACAGTTTTGATTTCACAGGAATTTTGCAACTTATGTCTCATATTTTTATAAAGGAATTTATGGAAGAAGAGGACAAATACCAAGTACGTGCAGTAGGACCCATGTGATATCTTCCATCCTCCTTTACAACACAGATGTGCTTTGGAGGAAAATATCTATATTAAATCTAAAAACTTTTCTATGTCAATGCCAAAAAACCCCACACAACTGAAATAAGACATGGAAATGTTAATCTGAACCACACATAACACTTATTTTCATAGGTATGTGGAGAATATGGAAGAAACAGGATGTGTTTAATTTTTAAAGTGTTTATACAACTGAACTGTATGTTAAAGCACATTATAAACTACTTAGTTTTATATGACTGTAATATAACAGTTTAATAGAAGCTTACGAACTGATTACTAATTCATGTATTTACATATAGAAACTTTCTTTGCACAAGTACACTAATATCGAGGAAACATATTTTTTTGTTGATCTCAGGGCCAAATTCTAATTAGTTTCCAAGTAAAACTATCTGAAGTTATTTTGATTTTGAGGTATTTTGATTTCTCAACTTTATTATCCCAGTTCAAATCTCTTTTTAAGATTCACTTACTGGGGGACGCCTGGGTGGCTCAGTCAGTTAAGCTGCTGCCTTGGGTTCAGTCATGATCCCGGGGTCCTGAGATCCAGTCCTGCATCGGGTTCCTTGCTCAGCAGGGAACCTAGGAGCCTGCTTCTCCCTCTGCCTGCCGCTCCCCCTGCTTGTGCTTGCTCTCTCTCTCTGACAAATAAATAAATAAAATCTTTTTAAAAAATTTTTTTTAAAGATTCACTTACTGCTAGCTCATTGGAATCTCACAAACAATACCAGTTTTCCTGTTTACTCAACATATGATAAGAATGTGGTGATTTATAGACAGATTTTTTTTTAAAGGGACAAATAAACCTCTTCTTAGTCTCTAAAGTTTACCTTTAATAAATGTCACCACAACTCCTAATTTTAAAAAGTATCTTTTCCTTGTTTGTGTTACATATATATATATATTTAAAAAAAATAAAAGACATGCACTTTTTAAGTATTACTGCCTAGTGGTGTAATACTAAATGTGGATATAATACAGAGAGCAACTGTACTCAATTTTATTGTTGTTCCAAAATACTTACTCTCCTTTCAGTAAGAGGTTACGTAACCCCACCATTGCCACATGATATCCAGGACCTCCTGGGGAATTACAAGTCCTCACCCCCATTGCTTTGGTCAATGGCATTGGAGCGGATGTGACATATACCACATCTGAGCAGAAATCTTAAGAACTGCTGTGCATTTCTGCCTTGCTCTTTTTCTTTGCCATAAAAACAAGCATATCCTGGAAAGCAACAGCTTCTTCAAGCTGGATGCTATAAATAAGCAGACATGAGAAACAGAGCCACGGCTACTTCACAGCTCCCTAACATGAGCAACAAATATACCACTGTTTGGTAGGCTGCTGAGATTCAGGGTATGTGCATCAGCTTAGCTTATTTTCCAAAAAGGAAAAAAAAAAAAAAAAAAGACAACTAAGGTGAATACAGATTTTTCTCTTATGATGTACCTGTTACATACACACATAATCCCTTACCTGCAGTTTTGAATTTGTGCATTTCCAGAATCCAAAAGAACAACTTGGTTAGTTATTAATAAGAATGTGCAAAAGGCTAGAAAAATCTGAGTGATAAAGGAAAGAGCAGATTCTGTATTTTAATATCTTTGACTTTTTGACAGATACTATGATCTCAAAATGATAAAATCAGATTTAATATTGGTGCATTGTATTTCAAAATACTTCAGATGCTAAAAATAAAATCAACAAATTCAGAATGAAAAATTAAGAAGAGTCACAGAAAGTGAGCTTCTTCATGGTCTCCAACAGGGCTTGGTACAAATGCCAAAATATCCAGTTTGGGTTAAGGAATAAGCCTAATTAAGGCATCTTGTGAGCCAGGGATCAGCAAGGAAAGGCACAATGTCTTAATCTTCCACCATCCCAGCGGAAAGGCGTGCAGGGACATAAAGATCTACAGTATGGTTTGTTTTCTAGGAAAGGGAAATTATCTTATAAAAATTTAGAGTAGCAGAAATGCAAGCATGAGAAAAAGGAGCAAACTGATTGAGGAGTCTGGCTTTAGAGTCCAGCTATTTGTTCATAAAAGTTGTCATGGAAGGCCAGATGCCCCAGGAGAATCTCAAGACAGAACTTGGATACAGCCCCACCTGCCCAGAGAAGGGGTCATAGTTGCCAGCTGCCTCACTGTCCAGGCAACGTAGAATGATTTCCCAAGGTCACTGTCAGATAATTCTTAATATTGCTCCAGAAGAGGCCAGAAAGATAAGTAGGGACAAATTCTAAAAAAACAGTTTTCATTATATCTTGAAGAAAATGGAATCAATAAAGGATCCTAAGCAGGTGAATAATACAATCTGATTTGTATTTTAGAAAGTTAACCAACAGGGAGGTAGAGAATGATTTGAATCAGGCAAAAACCATAGATAGATTAATTAGAAGGCCAATTTCACAGCTGAGAAGAGATATTGCATTCCTGAAATACAAGAGTGATATATTCAACAGCAACCACAAAATTACAGTAAAGCTCAAATGTACTTCCTTCTCAAGAATTTCCCTGCTTAGAAGCAGTTTCAACCTTCTCTTAGCTCCTGAGACACTATTTCCACAATGCAAACTGCACGTGCACTGTCTTAAAAGCCTGTGGTCTTTGTCGTCTGTCTGGCATTGCAGATTGAAAGCACCTTCCAAAGACTGTCCATGTCCTCTGGAGCATCACGGATAGATGCTTTCACATGGAAGGTATTTCTTATAACTTTATTAATTGAAGGAATATAAAACATAATGATTATGGCATATTTGTAGTTGTTGATCCCAGGGCCACAACAAAAGTTTATGAAATTAGTATACTACCCAAATGCACCTGGCAGGGGGATCTGAAGCCGGGGGGTGGGGGGGGTGGGGGGGGCTGAGATCTAGCCTGAACCCCAAGCCAGGCAACCAAGTGAAAGAAATGCCCTTTTAAAAGTCACTTGAAAACAATGGAAAGCCAGGGATAGTTGTGAATTGGGGGTGGGGGGGAAGCAGAAAAGAAAAAGATCTCAACAAATAGACCCAACATCAGTATTTTCGCAAAACTGAGGTAATATTTTCTACAGAGTGGAGGTTAGGAGAGTGAGAAAGTGAGGCGGGAAATTTTCAAGATTTTGACCCTACATATGGCCAAATCCTTTGTGTAATAATTCCTTTTGTAATATGCTTTTTGTAATAATAGTAAATACAATAATAAATAACATTTTAACCTATTTTTTAAGATTTTTTTTTACTAACCTCAGTATTAAGCACATAGCACAGACCAGCTCACTTAATCATTACCAGATCACTCTAATGTAGGTACTTTTAAAATTCTTATGTTGTAGATGGGAAATCTGAACTTCAAAGAAATTAAATAAATTTCTTAGGATCGCATAGGTAGTTAAAGGCATAGCCATGATTCAAAGTCATATTTATTAGAGTTACAAAAACGAGGTAAAACTATTACTCTGTAATGTCATTTTTTTCCAGAATGAGGAAAACAAATATTCCATAATTATTACTGACTCACAAAGCAGAAAATATTGCTAAATTTGTTAGAGAATATCAATACTAATTTAATGATACAAGATAGATGATTGATATTTTAACAATTTTGAACACTGATTTCATTTCACCCATTCTAATTTCAGAAAAGAATTAACCCTGACTTCTAAAAACTGAAAATCATAATAGAGCATACACCAATTCTCTGGGTATTGGTTTAGATTCATAAAATATTTCTATAGGTTCTTCATAAAACATTTTGAACTTTTTTTTTTAATCGGGAAGGAGGAGGGAGGGAGAGAAAGAATCTTAAGCAGACTCCATGCCCAACCCAATGCAGCCCATCTCATGACCCTAAGGTCAGGACCTGAGCCAAAACCAAGAGTGGGATGCTTAAACAACTGAACCACCCAGGCACTCCAACTTCATAAAACATATTATAACACTTTTAAGCCATTGATAAGTTTAGGGTGAGCTGAATGATACCTTATAGAAACTCGAAGAATGAACAAGTGTATCAAATTTATCTGAGGTGCTTAGAGAGAAGGATAACAATAAATGAAAAGAGTATGCTGGGAGACATTTTCCTAAAATCATCCCGTAAATCTATTTTCTAAATCCTTTTCTAGTATGATATGATAAATGTTTACTTGAGGCTCAACTGGTTTCAAACTTTTCCCTCAAAACTGTTTCCAAAATTTTTCAGAAAAGATAATTTATATTTAGGGCCCATAAATTAAATATTTATCAACTGTGTAAATCAAAACCTCATAATGGATTGAATTTTGTTTCCTACCTTGTTTTTATTTAAAAAATATACTGAGAAGGAAAATTATGTTTTAGCCCAGCTGTTTGAAAAAATCGTTACTTATGGGTGGGAGGAATATCACTGATAATGTTTCTTCTTTGGGTATGTGCGTGCGTGCACACACACTTTACAATTATCAGAAAAGAACTAAGCATCTATGACTCGATTGGCTGTCAAAGAAACTTCCCAAGACATTTTTCTCTTCATTTCATAAACTTAGGGAAAGTCATTGAGTGTGGTAATCAGACCCGACTGATTTCTTTACTGATCCTGCTCTTACTCTCTGTGAGGGAACTTGGTCACATGATGCCTAAAGTTTCTTAAGACCTCTGAAATTGTTTCTTTTTATAGTAAAGGAGCATAATAATAGCTGCTTCACAGTAATTGTGAAGACTGAAGTATTTAAAAGTGGATATTCGGTAATATGTGGGACTTTAAGCAATCCCTGGTATATAACGGGCTTGCAGAAAATTGCACCTATCCTTTTTTTTTTCTTTTAATGTTTTTTTATTATATTATGTTAGTCACCACACAGTACATCCCCGGTTTCCGATGTAAGGCTCGATGATTCATTAGTTGCGTATAACACCCAGTGCACCATTCAATACGTGCCCTCCTTACTACCCATCACCGGCCTATCCCATTCCCCCACCCCCCTCCCCTCTGAGGCCCTCATTTTGTTTCTCATAGTCCATAGTCTCTCATGTTTCATTCCCCCTTCTGATTACCCCCCCCTTTCTTTATCCCTTTCTTCCCCTACCGATCATCCTAGTTCTTATGTTCCATAGATGAGAGAAATCATATGATAGTTGTCTTTCTCTGCTTGACTTATTTCACTTAGCATTATCTCCTCCAGTGCCGTCCATGTTGTAGCAAATGTTGAGAACTCGTTCTTTCTGATAGCTGAGTAATATTCCATTGTATATATGGACCACAACTACTTAATCCAGTCATCTGTTGAAGGGCATCTCGGTTCCTTCCACGATTTAGCTATTGTGGACATTGCTGCTATGAACATTGGGGTGCATATGGCCCTTCTCTTATACGCTCTGTATCTTTGGGGTAAACACCCAGTAGTGCAATGGCTGGATCATAGGGTAGCTCAATTTTTAACTTTTTAAGGGACCTCCACACTGTTTTCCAGAGTGGCTGTACCAGCTTTTCCCACCAACAATGTAGGAGGGATCCCCTTTCTCCACATCCTCTCCAACAATTGTTGTTTCTTGCCTTGTCTATTTTTGCCATTCTAACTGGCGTAAGGTGGTATCTCAGTGTGGTTTTGATTTGAATTTCCTTGATGGCTAATGATTTTGAACATTTTTTCATGTGTCTGTTAGCCATTTGTATGTCTTCATTGGAAAAGTGTCTGTTCATATCTTCTGCCCATTTTTTGATTTGTTTATTTGTTTCTCGTGTATTGAGTTTGAGAAGTTCTTTGTAGATCTTGGATACCAGTCCTTTATCTGTAGGGTCATTTGCAAATATATTCTCCCATTCCGTGGGCTGTCTCTTAGTTTTTCTGACTGTTTCCTTGGCTGTGCAGAAACTTTTAATCTTGATGAAGTCCCATAAATTCATTTTATCTTTTGTTTCTCTTGCCTTTGGGGATGTATCATGAAAAAGGTTGCTTTGGCCGATGTCGTAGAGGTTGCTGCCTATGTTCTCCTCTAGAATTTTGATGGATTCCTGTCTCACATCTAGGTCTTTCATCCATTTGGAGTTTATTTTTGTGTATGGTGTGAGAAGTGGTCAAGTTTCATTCTTCATGTAGCTGTCCAATTTTCCCAGGACCATTTATTGAACAGACTGTCTTTTTCACACCGGATGTTTTTTCCTGCTTTATCAAATATTAGTTGCCCAAAGAGCCGAGGGTCCATTTCTGGGCTCTCTATTCTGTTCCATTGGTCTATGTGTCTGTTTTTGTGCCAGTACCATGCTGTCTTTGTGATCACAGCTTTGTAGTACAGCTCGAAATCCGGCATTGTGATGCCCCCAGCTTTGTTTTTCCTTTTCAACAGTTCCTTGGAGATTCGGGGTCTTTTCTGTTTCCATACAAATTTAAGGACTATTTGTTCCAGTTCTTTGAAAAATGTCCTCGGTATTTTGATCGGGATAGCATTGAAAGTGTAGATTGCTCTGGGTAGCATGGACATTTTAACTATGTTAATTCTTCCGATCCATGAGCATGGAATATCTTTCCATCTTTTTATGTCTTCCTCAATGTCTTTTAAGAGTGATTTATAGTTTCTAGAATATAAGCCCTTTACGTCTCTGGTTAATTCAAAGGTAACGTATGGTTTTTGGTGCTATTGTAAATGGGATGGATTCCCTAATTTCTCTTTCTTCTGTCTCGTTATACGTATATAGAAATGCAACTGATTTCTGAGCATTGATTTTGTATCCCGCCACGTTACTGAATTGCTCTATAACTTCTAATAGTTTGGGAGTGGCTTCTTTTGGGTTTTCCATATAGAGTATCATGTCATCTGCGAAGAGAGACATTTTGACTTCTTCTTTGCCGATTTGAATACCTTTGATCCCTTTTTGTCGTCTGATTGCTGTGGCAAGGACTTCTAGTACTATGTTGAATAATAATGGCGAGAGTGGGCATCCTTGTCATGTTCCTGATCTTAAGGGAAAGGCTTCCAGCTTTTCCCCATTGAGAATAATATTTGCAGTAGGCTTTTCATAGATGGCTTTTATGAGATTGAGAAATGTACCTTCTATTCCTACACTCTGAAGGGTTTTAATCAGGAAAGGATGCTGTATTTTGTCAAATGCTTTTTCGGCATCGATTGAGAGGATCATATGGTTCCTGAGTCTTTTCTTGTTGATATGATGTATCACGCTGATTGATTTGCGAATACTGAACCATGCTTGCATCCCAGGTATGAATCCCACTTGATCGTGATGGATAATCCTTTAATGTACTGTTGGATTCTATTAGCAAGTATCTTGTTGAGGATTATGGCGTCCATATTCATTAGGGAGATCGGTCTGTAATTCTCCTTTTTGAGGGAGTCTTTGCCTGGTTTGGGGATCAAGGTAATATTGGCCTCATAGAATGAGTTTGGTAGCTTTCCTTCTGTTTCTATTTTTTGAAATAGCTTTAGGAGAATAGGTATTATTTCTTCTTTGAATGTTTGGTAGAATTCCCCAGGAAAACCGTCCAGGCCTGGAGTTTTGTTATTTGGAAGGTTGTTTATCACTGACTCAATTTCTTCATAATTAATTGGCCTGTTTAAGAAATCAATTTCTTCCTGTTTCAATCTTGGTAGTTTATAGGTTTCCAGGAAGGATTCCATCTCTTCCAGATTGCTTAGTTTATTGGCATATAGCTGTTGATAAAAATTTCTAATAATCCTTCCAATTTCAATGGTGTTCGTCGTGACCTCTCCTTTTTCATTCATAATTTTAATAATCTGGGTCCTTTCTCTTTTCTTTTGGATAAGTTTTGCCAGTGGTCTGTCAATTTTATTGATTCTCTCAAAGAACCAGCTTCTAGAAATTGCACCTATCCTAAATGTTACTTTAGAGAATGAATGACAAATGTTATTTTCTTCCCCTTCTATTTCTGTTTCTTTTGTTTTTTAATGCTGTTTCACCACACACATAAAAAAATGTATTACACTATAAAAATGTAGTATTTCTAAGAAGAGTAAAGATACCTACTCTTTAGGGAATATTCAGTTTGTACTTGGCACTATGACAAATATTTACATACATTTCTTCATTTATTCCTCACAGCAATACAAAAATGTAGGTGTTGGGGCGCCGGGGTGGCTCAGTCATTAAGCATCTGCCTTTCACTTGGGTCATGATCCCAGGGTTCTGGGACGGAGCCCCGCATCGGGCTCCCTGCTCAGCCAGAAACCTACTTCTCCCTCTCCTACTTCTCCTCCCACTCCCCCTACTTGTGTTCCCTCTCTCACTGTCTCTCTCTCTGTCAAATAAATACATAAATAAAATCTGTTTTAAAAAAATGTAGCCACTATCGTTCCCAATTTGCAGATAAGAAATGTGCCTCAAATGTTTGACTTTACTGAGTTCAAACTATTATTCGTAAAAAATCCACAATTCAAACTCCATTCTTTCTGAATCCAAATTCTTAGCATACATATCTCACTTCCAAACAGACTTTTAATCATAAATAGATTTGAATAGACATTGTCACAAGGAAATTCTCTTACACTATAAACTCTGCAACATGGCTGTCAACAAGTAACATTCAATGTAGACTATGAAGAAACTAAGAAATAGAAAAGAGTTCAAATATAATTACTGCCTGTATGGTCTGGATGATACTTTTGTACTTGTTTAAAGTTGCATTGTGTGGAAAAATTCTCAGTAAGGATTTTTATAATCAAACACACCATAAATAACTATCAGTGATATCTGGAACTTTGAAGGGAATGGAAGTCTTCCTGAGGTCTTATATTGTGGCTCTAGTAGATGCAGAGACATGTGTGACCTTGATTTTTACTTTGGCATCTATAAGGCAAGCAATTCCCAAAGTTCTTACCCAAAGGGAACAATCTTGGACAAGGATTTATTGCTGCCATTGGCTGGATCAGACAGCCAGACCATTGTCAGTAGTCTAGGAGTCTATAAAAGATGTGCAGATGAGACCAGGAAATCCAGTGCTAAGATGACTGGCAAATTATGCTGACTTTGGGCCCTGTCCTTTACTAGAGATATCCAGGTTAAGGATGAAAAATAGCGACATTCCACTGAGATCTGTCACATATAATCATGGCAACACCATATGTAAACTATATGAACTCCTTTTGCTGCTCACTCAGTTGAGTCCCAGTTGAGCCAAGTGGTCTGGGTGGCATCTAGCACGGGACTGAGGCCACGGGCGGCTACCTGCTTCTGGGGGTATTATATGCCAGAGGGCCCAGGTAGGCCTCCATCCTAAACCAAGAAGGCCTTAGTAGCCATGCCAGACTTGGGGGGAGGGCTGCTTCCATAACCCAAAGCATAACAGCAGCTGAATACAAAGGGTCCTGGGCTCAGGACCCTTTCTAAAAGATCCCAATAGTTAGATAGCAATTGCTGCTCTAATGGTATATGGTGCAGAGCTAAAGAAGGAAGTTTCTTGTTAGAAGCCCATGGGCAATTTATAGCAATCCATGAGTGATTCAGAGACTTGAGGAGGCATGAGAGAAAGTTGCTAAAAACTCTACAGTGAAAAAGTCTCTGTGAGCATTATTGAGAGTGTCTGTTGTTTTATAGTTTGGACAGATTCTAGAATCTTTTGTTTGGGGGGAGCTCCCTTTAAGGTGGGTCAATTTGTAAGCAGCAGCATAAATCAGTTGAAATTCATAAATAAAGAATATGTTGCCTCCACAACCCCAAAGGCCTAAAAGATATTGGAAATTGTTTGTTCTGGATATTAGCTCTACTAATAGCTAATAACTATAGAACCCCTTGAGTGAATTTTTCATTTCAACTGTTGTACGTTTCCACTCTAGAATTTCCATTTAGTTCTTTTTTATGATCTCTATCTCTTTACTGATATTCTATTTTTAATGAGCTATTGTCATAAAATCTGCTAATTCCTTAAGAATGGTCTGCTTTCGATTTTTGAACATATTTCTAACAGCTGCTTTGAAGTTTTGTCTGCTAAGATCAACATCTGGACCCTCCAAGGCAGTTTATATTACCTGTTTTATGGGTCACACTTTCCGGTTTCTTTTGATGCTCCTTAATATTTTTGAGGAAAACTGGAAATTTTAATTAATATATTGTGACATTTGTGATACTGATATCTCTCGACTCTAGGCTTGCTGTCATTTTTGTTTGCTTATTTAGTTGTTTAGTGACCTGGCTGGACTAGTCAGTGAATCTGTTTTTTCCACAGCGCTAATCCTCTGATGTCACTCATGGAAGCATATAGCCTTGGGCATGCACGCAGTCTTTCTGACAATTAGGAATGACTGTGGTTTTAACTGGGTCCTCTTGAACTCTTTTCCTGATCTCCTGTTTAGACTTCTAACTGGTCTTCCTCTGATGGCATTACTCATTGCTGTTAGTTTTTGGTTTTGTTTTCATTTTTGATAACTCCTTGGGACATAAATTGCTCCATGGTCTGAACCCGCTGAAGTGAGATGCCTTGGCAGGATGCTCTAGTCTTTGAGCCTTCCTCCAACCCTCCCCTGGGCAGAACCTCTACACTACGGAGCAGAACTAAAGGGAAGCAATGGACAACCGTTCTTTGCTGACTGTCCACAGGATCTTTCCTACGGGAGCAGGAGTAGAGGGGTAAAGGGCGCAGCATGAAGGTGGGAACTGGTGCCATCACCTGGCTACCACCACCAAATATGGATTTTCTGCAGCCCAGAATCAGGGAGGATGGGGTCTTCCAATATTCACTGGCTGCCAAATCTACCAGAATAGGTCTTCCACACTATGAAGCTCGGGGAGCTAGGAGCTGCCATTTGGTGACCCAACTGGAACAACTTTCCTACAAAATAAAGCTATGCCAGAAAAGTGACTTCACCCTTTGCCAGCTCCCCACCCAGATCCTCGTGCAATGGGAGCTAGGGGTGGCGAAACAAGCGCCACCACCTGTCTGCCACCATCCACCAATTTAGGACTCCCGTGACATGAAGGTTTCAGAAAATGAGATGACACCGTTGAAAGAGCTTTCTCCAGGCCTGGCTGTGGGATGACAGATGCAGTCTCTCTCTCCAGTGCCACGGCTTCCCATTTCCTTACTGAGTTTCCATAGATTTTGTGGAATAAATGCTTCTCAATTTGTTGTAAGCTCTTTGGTTTACCTCTATAAACTCTGAATGATTGTCCTTGCTAATTTTGACTAACTTAATATATGTCCCTTTGGAAGATAGATTTCCTGAGTTCTTTACCCACCTTTCTGAAAATCCTGCCTTATTTGTTTGCTTGTTTTAATTCTCCTTTTCCGATGCCTGAGAAGCCCAGAGGATTACAGCAGTAGGCTAACCATCCCAAATCATTTATGTCATTTGACAAAATGTTACCAGTGTGCATCATTAGATTACCAGAACCCTGTGTTCATTAAAAAACTGTTGCCAGAAAAATTCATATGTTCTGCATTTGCCTCAAGAACTACTCAATTTTGTCTCAATTATATTAAAACAACATATGTTCAATAGTAATAACAATGATGAAAATGATTGCTATAGGAATATTGTGTTGACATTTCTATTTCTCTTGCCAGAAAAGTTTCCAATTAAATCAATGGTATATAGTCAGTTAAACATGAATTATTAAAACAAGAGGATCAGTTAAAAAGTAGAAGTTTGGTGAGTTTTTTT
Organism: Ursus maritimus; assembly: GCF_017311325.1. Lineage (NCBI taxonomy): Eukaryota > Metazoa > Chordata > Mammalia > Carnivora > Ursidae > Ursus > Ursus maritimus. Next base: position 18,098,550 of record NW_024424453.1, on the reverse strand, counting down.
GCCATCATATTTTACTTCTAGGGCATATTTTCGGCTTGTATTTAATAGTTTCAGTTTTCTAAGTAGTAGAATTTAGGGAGGAATAATACAGAAGGTTAGTAGATGCTTCAGTTCTTAGGAATATTCCAGATAAAATGATGTTTGAACTTCGGAGGGAAAACAAAAGATGTAGGAATCCTGGATAAATATATATCCTGGATTGTTTATTTATTTATTTATGTGTATAAATGTATCAGTGAATTTGCAAAAATGAAAAGAAATCCCCAGGAGCCAAAGATGAAGGGACTGAAAACAGGAAAACAGCAACATCCACTAACACTGTACAGCTTCTCTGGCCGATAGCTGTGTACCTAATACAACAAATTTCAAAGTAAGGTATGTGTGTGTGCACCCCGAGAAACGGATTCAGAAGATCTTGCAGAAGATCCGGAGCTGCAACAAAATACTAACTATTTACATTTATCTTAAATATCATATTTTATTTTCTAACTTTGGATGTTCAATGCATTAGTCAAGCAGTGGTGAAAGATTACAATTACAAATGAACACTGCATAATTTGGGAGTGCCTCTTAGATATTCTTTTATAGATAAGAGTGCAGTTGGGAAACCACTGACAGAGGGACTTTGGTTGCAAGGAAAAGAGAATGTACAAAATACCCTGGTCTTGTTCTGGGTCTCTTAAAGCGCTACACCATTGAAGGAAGGAAGGAGTAGAATAAAATCTGTCCTCCAGCACAGAAAAGTAATAGCAAAGTTTATCTACATCATATAATGAAATATAGAAAAAGCAGAGGGGTGCCTGGGTGGCACAGCGGTTAAGCGTCTGCCTTCAATCCTGGCATTCTGGGATCGAGCCCCACATCAGGCTCCTCTGCTATGAGCCTGCTTCTTCCTCTCCCACTCCCCCTGCTTGTGTTCCCTCTCTCGCTGGCTGTCTCTATCTCTGTCAAATAAATAAAATCTTTAAAAAAAAAAAGAAAAAGCAGAAACAAACAGAAATGAAGAGATAAAAAAAATAAAGGAAAGAAAGAACAAAAATAAAAAAGCAGATGTCAGAAATGAATTTAAATATATAGTGAACCAATAAACATAAAGAAATAAATTAATCTAGTTGACAGATTTAAAAATTGGCTAAAAAGCAAAATTAGAGCATTCACCTTTTATAACATATCCATGTAAAAAATGAGGCACAGAAATGTTGAAATTAAGTGATAGAAATTGCATACCAAACACTAACAACAATAACAATCGTAAAAGTCATATCAAAGTAAGATCAAATAGACATCTTGCCTAAAGTACTTAGGGTTAAATATAATAAATTATTCACCAAAAGCTTACAGCAATTATATATGTACATGTGTCTAATAATATTATCTCAATTTATAAGGCAAAAACTAACACAAGTAGAAGAAAAAAATTGAAAATTATTATCATTATAGGAAAATTGAAACACAATTTTCTCAGTAACTGATGGATAAAGCAAATTTTAAACGTTGTAACAACAGACAAGCATTTAATCTGCAATTAGCAAGCTTAATCTAATGGACATATATAACTCTATACTCCAAGATTAGAGATTTACTTATCTTTGTGATCAAACACCCACAGAACCTTTCAAAATAGCAGTGATATAAAGTGATGAGAATGGGGAAAGCTTTCTGTTAGTTCCTATGCTTACCCCCAGGCTAAGAATCTAAGTTTTTTCTTGTTTCCAGAAATATCTGTGATTTTGGAGAAAAGCCTAGGAATGTGTTTCTTATGACCCTAGTTACCGCAATGGGGGAGAGGGAGGAACAGGCAGAGTCAAGCTTACAGACAGTTTCTAAACTGGATATAAGCTCAGAGGTCAATGATTGGAAAGCTTTTGACCATTAATTTGAAGCCCAGGTAGTAACTGAGGGATATCTACAAAAGAAATCTCTGCATTTCTTTAATCTTCAAATGAAGAATAACAAATTCATAATTCCCTCTAATATGATACAACTATCCTGCGTACAACTGAAAAAGCACTAAAATCCCTTCCCCAGAAGAGGAGGTAAAGTTCTTGAGTGTTCCTTACTCATCTCACACCCCATAACTCAAATACGATGATGTAAAATTAACAGTACTTAAATATTGATATAAAGTCAACATATCTTATGTTACATGAAAGGGACTAGAGAGGAAAGAAGACAGATTTGCTTAACATGTGTATGTATACACATGAACATATAACAAAATAAGGAGGAAATGCTCATGACAAGTACAGTCTTCATTTCTGTAACTGCTCATGTGGTCATAGCTGATATTTACAACTGCCTTCTTTTGGTATACCTTTTGCATTCCCTTTGCCTTTATAAAGCACCTTGCTGACCATTGTTCTTTACCCGGTGGGATGAACCGAAACATCATTTCTGAAGGGTCTGGGACACTAGTTTTCCTGCCTGGATTGGGTTGTTAAAGCTTTCCATTGACTTTCATCACATGGCATAGAAATGCTAAGAGATACTTTAAGAGATCTCCTGAATCCCAAATACATTCTCCCTTACCTCCATTGTGGAGTAACAGTCTAATTTTCCTCTGGTAATCAGGATCAATCACCCCAGCCAGCACTATAACTCCCCTCTCTGCCAGCTGCTTCGAAGGAATGAAGAGCCAAAGTGGCTGAGTGGCAGTCTTAACTTCTAATTCAATGGAATTATTGTTGCGTCCCCTGGTGAAAGCATTTTCCACTCTGGAATTAAGGCCTATAGGTCAGCAGAGCATAAAATCATGGGAACGGGAAGTAAAATTTTGCTAGTGAGTCACTAGGGATAATAGTAAGTGGTATCTCTCCCATTTCCACTCCTTGATTCCTGGTTGGATCCTTGAATCCTGGCTATCCAACACATGACACCAGGTACTGGATGCTGACTCAGAGATTACAGAGCCTCTAGAGAACCTTATCCCAGCCCCGAAAGATATGCCACCTATTTGGCACCACAACTGAGTCTTCAAAAGTCCATTCCTCCATTCTATCAAAACAGCCACTTCAGGATAGTAGGCAACATGGTAACACCAGTGAATGACATGAGCAAGGGCCTACTGCTATGCTTCCTTTCCTGTTAAGTGAGTTTCTGGATCAGAAGCAATGCCATGCAAAATGCATGACTGTGAATGAGGTGATCGTTAAGTCTATCAATGGTAGTTTTGACGGAAGCATATGTACAGAGAAGGTATATCAATATCAAGAGTAGTGTCTATACCAATAAGAACAAAACGCTGCCCTTCCATGATGGAAGCTGCTCAATATAATCAACCTGCACCAAGCAGCTAGCTGGCCCTCCCAGGAATGGTGTCATATCAGGGGCTCTGTGTTGGCCTCTACTGTTGGCAGACTGGTCACTCAGTGACGGATGTAGCCAGGCTGGCCTGGGTGAGTGGAAATCCATGTTAGTGGACCACCATGCCACTTTGTACAGGAGCCCAGTGGGTGATGACAGTGGTGGTTGTGGAAAGAGACTGACTACATTCTCATAACTGAATGAGTTCAGCTTCCTATTTTACTTTACTGCCCCCACTTCATTCCTCAGCCATATTCCCTCTCCCCTCTACACAGCATTTCTTTTAATGTGTTTCATTCATCTCCTTAGACATGTATTGTTTTTTTTTTCAGTATTCAGTACTGTTTTATATGCATGCTTTTAATTTGCATAAATGATACTGAATGATAGTTTTATTCTGTTTCTTACTTTTGACAGATAAGATAATTAAGACTCAAAAAGGTCAAGTAACTTTCCCAGGGCTACATAGCCTGCATATTCACACAGGAAATTCAAACCACAGTATGTTTAACTCTGAGAGCCCTTGCTATTTGCCACACTATTTTCATTGATGCATGGTATAAACAGACTTGTGGCACATGGAAAAGTTATGTTATAGAAGTTTTACTGCATTTAACTTTACATGTACATTGCAGGCAAAATTCAACTTTTTTTGAGATTGTAGTAAGGAATATTATGCCATTTGTTCACTTCTTATTTATACTTAATATATACTCGTATTGCAATTCATTACAACTACATAATGGCAATATCTGTAGGTTCCATAGTATATTAGTTTCTATAAATCCAAGTTTATAAAATCTGGAAATTTTGTCCTTCAGAGGGGGAACTAGGTGAAACGTGTGTCAGAATGATAAAAGATAATATAAAACAGAGTCTTTTCCCCCACTTTCAGCAAAAATTAGGTTGGTGGACTGTTTACAGTTTACAATAATAATTTTTTTCATGCTGTTTCTGCCCTCCTTTTGGCAAAAAACATTTTTTAAAATATGAAAAAAAAAGTTTCTATAAGATTATAATTTGTAGACTTAAAAAAAAAAAAGAGTAAATAGCTCATAAAGTTAAGTTGAAACATTTCATGGGCTGAGTGCTCACGAAACCTCGGTGACTTGAAGAAACCATTTTCCAAGAGAGTCAGAAAGAAGAAAAAGGTTACAGTCAAAACAAAGCAAACATCAACAGCAACATTGGCTAAGCCAGTCCACAGCCGACTTGCTGAGGGCTCAGTGACCCCAAGCCCCTCCTCTCCTGCACCCTCATCAGATGCACTCATCCAGTTCCCTCTCAGCAGCCTGTCTCCCAAAGCACCAGGTGAGTTACTTCACTCTGAAGGCACCAGGATGCCTTGCTGTAGGCTATGCCGCTCAGCTCCATTCCTGCTGGTGCTGAAAGGAGAGGCCTTGAAGCTAGGGGTTCTGTGCCAGTTAATGAGGTTAAGGTACAGCTGGTATAAAGTGAGCATACTAGCTCTAGATAATGAGGTGCAGGAGAGTGTCAGAAGGCGGGGGACCTATGTCAATCACTGGGAGGTTTTAGCATTAAATACAGAAAAACACAATATGTATTCTTGGACTTAGGGTTTTTTGTTCTCTGACGACTCTGAGCACACTTGACGCCTAGGTAAGACTGAGCTCTCATACGTATTTAGTTATATTTGTTATGCGCTCTCAGAAAGGTACTGTAATGCAGGAATATTTTATAAGAAAAATTAAATTGTCGCTTTATCCATGTTAGAGTTAGCATGGATCAAATTTTCAAGCTGTATTTCAAATAGGCACTCTTTGTACTTGTATTTATTTTTTTCACATTTTTTATTTCCTGTTCAAGCACATTATTATTAACAGTCGACAATAAATTAGAAGAGTTTTCCTAAGGAGGAGAATTTTCCCACCTTTAATATATCCTTTAATTATGGATATGCAAGATGGAATTAATATAATATTACCGTTGACTCCCATGCACACTTCCTTTGCCCACTAGTTAGAAGAATTTACTGAAAGAGCATTTGTTGGTTAGGAGAATTTACTAAAATAGCACTGGCTTGACTAATCATATCAACATGAAATAACCCTGAGCCTTTATTAAATTTTCCAGGGCAGACAAATTCCATTAGCTCTATCAGAGTTCACTGGTTAGTACAGGTAGAAAGGTCAAAGAATGCTTGATGCTATAATTCATTTCTCCTATATCTGATATGCTTCAAACAACATATTCCCAATTGTGCTATATAGGGTCAGAGCCCAGCAGCAGTAGGTTGAAATGTACTGGTAAACAGCCAGAATGGAGAAAACAGCAAATACAAGGTAGGAAAGGAGATAACAATTATCCAGTACCTTCTGTGAACCAAGTACTGTACTGGGTGATTCACATATGCTTTCTAGGTAAGTTTTCCCAAAGAGTTCTTGACAAAGATATAAATAGCCCATTTAATAATGATAAATGTGCCTCAGAAAGCTGAGTAAATAGGTCTTAAGATGTGGCCACGCCTAAAGTGAAACCTAGAACTTTCTGACCAATAATCTGTATAATTTTTAGTACCAAAAAATAGTAAGTAAGGCAAATATAGGGTTAGAAAACAGGTAAGCCAATAGGAATTAAGAAGATATATTAAAGATTAGCTACAGTTTAAAATGACATAAGCAAGTTTTAGGTTTTTTGTGGGTTTTTTGGTTGTTATTTTGTTTCGTTTTTTTTTTCAGTAACCTTTGGAGTTTAAATGTTAATTGGAGGCAGCCATAGGGTAAGACCAAGCAGTTAACAACCTGGAGACCTACTAAGGGAAAAACATGGGCCAGAAAACCTGAAAGGATACCTTTCACTTGATATCTCATAGAGAGGAAGCTTGTAATGACAAATTCTAGCTACTTCCAAATTTAACAAGAGTTAAAAAAGAAAAAAAAGAAAGTCTGGTTACAGTTACTCAGGTAAAAACTGCAAACACCGAAAAGATCGTGCATGTGCCCAAGATTTACTTCCCAAGCAGTCAGGTGAACCAACATGAGCTGACAGCACATGAAGAGGGAGAGAGGAAGAGAAGGGAAGGAGTGGAAAGAGGGAGGTGGGGAGAAAGAATAGGGGCCCAAACAAGGCAGCTTTGAGAGTGAGAGCTGAAAGAACAGACTGCAGAAATATTGAGGAGAATCTGGCTACCCGTGGGTTCAGAACATCCGGAACAAGAAAGATAAAAGATGACTTGAATTAGGTGAAAGAAAGGCCCATTATTGAGATCAAAAATGCAGGAAAATATAGGCAGGGCTGGGCATAAATATTATGCCATTTAATTTATCTGTATATTTCTTTTTTTAAGATTTTATTTATTCATGAGAGAGCGACAGAGGAAGGGAGAGAGAGAAGCAGAGGCTGAGAGAGAGAAGCAGGCTCCCTGCAGATCATGACCTGAGCTGAAGGCAGATGCTTAACCCACTGAGCCATCCAGGCCCCCTGTATATTTAATTCTTGAGAAAACTTGTTTTTCCCCTTCTCCAAGATTCCAAAATCATTTACGGAGTTACTTTATAATAATAAAATAGCATCATAAAATTGTTTTTGAAAACCCATGTTTTTAAAAACAACTCCCATATGACTTTCAAAGGCATCAGAAACAATTTACAGCTCCTATTTAAAGACCTGTCTGAAAAAAAGAAAAAAGCTTGTTGAGATTTCATTTTCTTTATATTGTTAGTTTAAAACAAGAGCAGTATAATGAACATACACTGAACTGAAACATTTTGTATAGAATTCTAGAGTTATTTCACAATGACAATGATTTAAGAAAATAAAACAGTATGGAAAATTTCAGTAAGTTATGCACCTTCCGTAGCACAAGCACTACGATTAAAGAAGTACTATAGGAACCAATATCAAACAAGGTTTTTTTTCTTTAAAGATAAAGCTGAGGCACGATTGTTTATAAATTCTGTTTATCAGAGACTAAAAAGTCAATTATTTCTTTGATCTTGAGATAAATATTAAATTGTTAGTTCATAAGCTACTATTTTATAAAGAAGAATGAAAGGTCATACTTTCAAAAAAAGAATTCATTATTTTGTTTTAAGAATTCTATGGAAGTTTTGGTGTCAAGGGAAAGCTAAAGAATAAAAATTTAACACATTGGCCCAAGAGTGCTGTATATTTTTAAATAGCGTACAATTTATTTTTAAAATTATCCATAAAATAGAAATGATCACTATATTTGGACATCCAAGGCTTATAACTCATAGAAAAGTTCCCAAAACTGTCCTTGATTGCAGTTAGTAAATGGAGGCAAAAATTATCATTAGAAGACTGCATTTCTTTAAAAAAAAAAGGGGGGGGGAGCTGGATATATCCTTTCATTTAGAAGAATTAGTATAAAAAAATTAAAGTAGTATGTCCTACTGGTAGAAAGAAGACACTAAAAAAAAATGCTAGCAGTGTGTTAAGAACCTTTCATTCTTTAATATTTTTAACAAAATATTCAACTTTCATATGTTTAGGAAATCTTATACCTTATTAGAAAGTTGTCCATTTCATACATATTTTTATTTTTTGAAAATATGTCTGGTAATATGCTCCTAAAATTTTATTAACAGTCTACCATAGCCATGGCTACATGTTATTTCCCATTCCTAACCCTTGTATTTGTGATTTTTAAATTTTTTTCACATATTCTCTTAGCATATTTGCTGAGTAATTATATATTTTATGAACCTTTATCAAAACATTTGTTAAGTTTACTCATTTCTTTTCTTTTTCTTCATGTTTGATATTTATTAATTTCCTTTCTTCTGTATTCAAGTTTATTCTGTTGCTATCTTCCTAGTTTTTAGGGGTTTTTTTTAAAGATCTTATTTATTTATTTGTCAGAGAGAGAGCGAGCAAGCGCCAGCAGGGAGAGCAGCAGGCAGAGCGGAGAAGCAGGCTCCCTACTGAGCAAGGAGCCGGATGGGAGACTGAGCCAAAGGCAGAGCCACCCAGGCGTCCCATTTTCCTAGTTTTTAAGTGGAATTTTCACACAATTTATTTTCAGTCAGAGTTGCTGCAACTGTCTCCCCAGTGCAAACAATAACCCTACATCTTTGCTACGTATTGAATGAATACTGGAGGAAAACTCACGCAAAAAGAAGCGAAGCCTCATGAGGGTTAACAAAATCAGTTTTAAACTTTTAATGATCTTTATGCCAAATGGAAACATCAGTAGAAAGACCTCAGGCATAGATCTAAATATATTACAAAAAAATCATTTGTTCGACAGGTAAGGGATACCAAGGGCTTCCCGAAATATTCACTTGTGGACCCAGAAATGTTTTGTTTGTTTGTTTTTTTACAAGTGTGTATGCCTTTTAATGATGCCTTACTTTTATGAAATTCTTTCTAGTTTACGAAGCTTTTCTGAACACATGATCTTTCTTAACATTCAAAAAATTGCGTGACATAGGAAGGACAGGGATTGAAATTTTCTCCCTCTTTCCTTCCTCCCTCCATCCTTCTTTCCTCCCTCCTGTCCCCTCCCTTACCCCTCCCCTGCCCTCCCCTGCCCTCTCCTTTCCTCTTCATTTCAGGAAACTCAGTTTCAGAGAGGAATTTGTTCAATGCCATTTGACCAAAGGAAAGAGCTATTCCAGGATATGTATTTTCTGAGCCCTCCACCATTCCTTGTATTCTATACACTAGTATACACAAAAAACTTAATGGTAGATAAACATAGTATAACTGGAGTAATATACTACTTTCATATAATTCACCAAGAAAATCCATGACTCATAAATAAAAAAACTTAGCATTATTTTCCTTATTATTTCTAATATTAGAATAATATATGTGATTGCTTTATTAATATAACTAAAAGAAATGGCAAGATAGGTTTAAAGGAATAATAGGTTTAAAAGAAAGTTAATAAAAATGCCTCAAAGAAATTGAAATCAAAATGATGAATGTGTCATCAAAACAAACTCATAAATTATATAAATAACATAGCTCCGTACATACACACAAATACTTTAAAGAAATCATTACCCCTTAGTTTTACTTAGACACGCTGTAACTTTAATGGTTTTATTTTAAGCAATGAAAAAATTATAATCAGGGATGTGCAATGAATATATAAATGCTCAGTATTTTATAATTTGCCACCATGTTACATCTGCTCAGAATGTCTAGTATAATTCCTAATTTGACTTTATTGGATGGGGAACATTTTATCAAACTAAGGTTAAAATTTAACTGGCATTGTAAGTTCCAACTGAGGTTCTAACAGCTCTAATGTATGAAAAAGAAATTTCTTCTTTTCCAGGAAAATCTACATCATCATCAGTTTCATACCATATTAAATGTTTATCTGAAAAAAAATGGACCTTCCATCTCTACCAAAATACTGAATCTTTAAATCTTTCATGATTTATTTGTGATTTTGTCCCTTCCCACCCCACCACCCCCCATTAAATAGTCATGGCAGTAAATCTTCAAAATTCTAATAGGTATTCAACAAAAACTTAGGGTAATTTCAAGCCTGTGGCTATAATGCAATAAAATGGATCCCTCTAGAGGACATTCTTATAATCATTCTTGTTTGAAAAAAACATTCTTTCTACATTCAGCTGTGTAATATAAATACAACCTATTTTTAAACAGAAAATACCCAGAGTGGCAGGTGTGACTGTATTATAATGTCTTTGCCGATTCATAAAAGATAACTAGTATTTAAAACTACTCAAGCGAGTTTTACATAACCTTCCAAACAAAAAACTAAAGTCATGGAAACAAAACAACAAAAAAAAGAAATGACAATGGTTATATAAATCAATTTAGTAACTTAAATGTAAGTTTAGCTTATCATTTAGCCATCATTTTACACAGGAAAAACCTGATGTCCAAGGAGTTAGAGTAACAAAGTCACAATTACTAGACACTGGCTTTGATATTCAAGGGAGAGCCTTCCTCATTGCTGTTACTTTTAAAAAATGCTACACACAAAAAAAAGTCATGTGGATTTGCAATGCCCACCCATCTCCTTCCCCTAGGCCAGATCCCTTTAACTTTTAAGAAATTCTAGGAACATGTAGTTTCCCCATGCACGATGCATTTTTGGTTTGGTATACACATTTTATTTTATTCCATTATAATAATAGAGTGGAGGGGTAACTATTCTATGACAGAACGAATTTATGCCTAAATCATTTCAGACTAAATATAAATAAGAGATACGTAAATAGAGCAAGGGTGGAATTAGCCAGTAAGTCTCTGGGTCTGTGAAGGCCTCAGGAAAATTAACTCTTCTAAATATGAAAGATTAAATGGATTTTGCTCTTATTTTCTTAAACAGATTTACAGACTAAAGGAGCTCAAAAAGGATCTCTAGGGATTATATGATCCAGATCTCTGCACCCTGACCAAATGTGGAAAAAAAACCCCACACATCAGGCCCATTTTTTAAAGATTTCTACGAAAGTGTTTAATGCACTACAGACCTATTTCATTAGTAGCTAGTTACACAAATTTACAGAACAAAGGTTTGGCATTAGAGCAATCAACTTTCTCAGCATAACAGACTGGCTATCCATGAGTACCTAATAAAACATCCTTTTTTAAAACTGTAATCAGTGTTTAACCTTCTCAATTGTATTGTAAATTTTATCACTAGAAAGGTATCAAATCAGAGCAGTGAGGATCACGAAGGACCTAAAGATCTCCCTTCAACTCACGACAGTATAATCTCGTGATATGTAAATGAATCCACAAAGAACTAGAAAGACTAAATAACACACAGAAGGTCACACAGATGTTAAGTGACCTAAGAGAGGCTACAGGGTAGGGACTTAACATCTGTCTATCTAGTTCTTTTTAGTACACAGCAATCCTTTGTTATAAAACCCTCAAAATAGCTTGGCATCAAAAATACCCCAACCAATAAAATACTCCACAAGTACTCCGTAATCAGTTACCTGAGGATCTGATTAACTTACTGATTTGTGTGAATGACTCAGAGCTGCACTGCCCAAAAATAAATAATGAGATTATTTTTGAGAATCAAAGTATGGCATTAAAGCTGAAAGTCTTATTAATGGACATATGTAGATATTCTATTTCTTCTGTTACATACAACCTTATATATGAAGTAAGGACATGCATTTCTGTCTGTTTAAGTAAAGATGTAAATAGAGAATTTATATTAGCTTATATAGCTCTGGGAAAAGTAGAAACTGTACAAACAATAGGAAGGACTGACCTGACCCAGAAAGAGGGTCCAACTATGTCTTGAAAAATGTTAGGTCAGCCAAAAAACTTCAAGATGAAAACTGCCTGTACTGATTTATTTTCAATCTCGCAGGAGCTGTAGCCCCTAGGTAAACTTACCAATTAAGATGAGATGGTAATGAAGCAGAATGAAGAAAATAGTAAAACTAAGCTGAGCCATTAGGCATATAAGACATGACAGATTTGAGGGTACAAAGGGATGGAAAAGGAGTGCAGAGTAGAGCCCAGAAAAACTGAAAGGACCATGTCTCAATATTATACATAAACCAGACATCTTCCCTTTATCAGGGAATACTCGATGACAAACTGACTGGCTAGACCAATCTGTCATGCTTCCTCCATACATTTATGCAACTGGCTGCATGAAACAATGTATGACCCCTTCAGAGCCTTAATGAGTTCTGTGAGATAAGATTAAACGTATTTATAAAGTTATTAAAATACTTTTCACAAAATAAACCACGCTTAACCTCATTAGCTCATAACCCCAGCATTTAGAACACTATCTGGTTCATAATAGATGCTCAATAAGTACTGGTAGAATTAATGGACTTGATGCTAATGGTCTTGCAATTCAGCGAGAGGAATCTGAGTTTATTTACAACAGTAATACTTCAGCAGCTGCAGCAGATGCAACATTTGGTGAAAAGGGACGAGAAATTTTAAAGACAAAAGGTGAGGCCATTGTAAAACCCAATTTGAAGAACTAGCGGAAGTACTTAAGAATCACGTGACTGGCAGGGGTGCCTGGTGGTACAGTCTGTTGAGCATCTGACTCTTGGTTTCGGCTCAGGTCATGATCTCAGGGTCTTGAAATCAAGCCCTGCGTAGGCTCCGCACTCAGTGTGAAGGCTGCTTGAGATTCTCTCTCCCTCTGCCCCTCCCACTCATGTTCTCTCTCTCTAATAAATAAATAAATCTTAAAAAAAAAAAAAAGAATTATGTGATTGGCAACTGTCTTTGCCTCCTATGCAATAACTTAGGCTTATATATACTGTGTTATTGAACCACTGAATGATTTCATCATAGTTCCAAAATATGTGGATATTTAACTGGTGATGTTGGTTAACAACCTGGCATTTGGTACCACTCTAGCTGCGTTATGAAAATGAAAACTAGCTTATTATAAATATGCTGTTATCATATTTGAAAAATTCTACAGTGCCTTTTTCATTAACTCTCTATCCCTCTCACAGAATTATCCCATGTCTCTGTCAGTGGTCAGTGAAATCTATTAGGCAATAATCATGTGATACTTCACATCATTATCAGCATATTACACTACTATGTTTCATAAAGAGTGTCAATAATCATTCAGCCTTTTTTATTTTCTTTCATCCTAAATTTCTGATTATGTCAACAAAATGTTTCTTAACATCAAGGTGGGAACTTCAAAGATAAAAGTTATGGGTGCCTGAGTGGCTCAGTCAGTTAAGTGTCTGCCTTCTGCTCAGGTCATGATCCCAAGGTCCTCGGATATAGCCCCACACTGGGCTCCTGGCTCAGCAGGGAGACTGCTTCTCCCTCTCCCCACTGCTTGTGCTCCCCCCCCCCTCAAATAAATAAATAAAATCTTTACCAAAAAAAGAGATAAAAGTTATGATACAAATAAACAACCATTTAATGTGACCTGAATGTGCATATGACCCCCAGAAACTGAGGCTGTGCCATGACAACAAAAATGATGATACCAGGCTCATATTACAATGTATAAATTGCATTTATGGAAAACCTATTATATTTTTGATGAGCCAAAATTTAAAATCAAGATTCTGAAAAAGGAATGAATTTTTCTTTCCTTTCAGATCAATGAACATATTAAAATATTTTAAAGGCAGTTTTACTTCAGTCCAACCTATTTTTCACTGGGATTGCAGATATACAAACAATGCATACTTCCTTGCAGAATGGTACTGAGCATAGCAGACTATCTCATCCCAAAATATGCCACTTTGGCATAAGGATTACTCTGAGCTGAAGGCAACTGACAAGAAGAAGATACAAGAAAAGCTCTCTCCCCACACCCTCTCTGCCTAAGAGCAGAACACACATTTGTAATGGTGTCTCCCCTACCCCTTTCCACCAGGAAGGATAGAAGTTAATCACCAGCAACAATTCTAGACCTTTGCAACCCAGAGATGGCACCAGAGTATTCCACGTAACAAACCTTGATAAACTAGCCTTTCTCTATCATAGTTTTCCCATAAATTTGCCTTCCCACCATTTGCCACCCCTAGAAGCTCAAAATTTTTTTCCTTCGTTATGGCACTTTTCTAAAAATTGGTTGTTCTTTTGTTAAAATGTTATTTAAGCCTAAATTCTAACTACTACTTTGAGTTACTCATTACTCAGCACTTCAGTGCCTATGCAGGACGCACATGTTAATAAACCTCTGGGTTTTTTGGTTTTTGGTGGGTTTTTTTGTTTGTTTGTTTTTTAGGTTTTTTTGTCATTCTAATTTATAGGGCTCTGGCCAGAGAACCTGAGAAGGAATTAGGAAAAAAGTTTTTTTCCCTCCCCAACAGTACAGCAGATGTATCGTAAAGCTACCCACACAAAAGAGGTACACTTACTCTATTACTTTCTCTTTCTGCTTTTTCTCCTCATGCTTGCTTCTTCACCTGTGCTATGTGAACTCAAAAAGATTTTTTTTCCAGTAATGTGGGATTTCTCAGCATATGGTGCTTCATCCTATAACCTATTTCTTCTAAGAGTGCCTCTCTTCTGGTAGAAATATTTCTATGACAATGAGGCCACCGGATGGAAATACTCTTCTGAACTTCATACTATGGAAAGAAATATTTTCTTAAATTCTTAAGCTAACCTCCACACATAAGCATACACATGTGCACACATGCACGCACACACGTACACACACACACATACACACAGAGGCACATACAAACATATACTCACAAAAATATAACTTACATTTTACTTTCTCATTGCTGAATATCTAACACTGATTGAGTATAGACAAGATAAATGCTAGTGTTGACACATTACTAACTTCGGGTTAAATATCTAAATTATTTATTCTTCTTAAAAATGAACTTTTGGGACTTCATCAAGATAAAAAGGTTCTGCACAGCAAAGGAAACAGTCAACAAAACTAAGAGGCAACCACGGAATGGAAGAAAATATTTGCAAATGACATTAGAGATAAAGGGCTGGTATCCAAGAACTATAAGGAACTTCTCAAACTCAACACCCAAAAAACAAATAATCAAGTGAAAAAATGGACAGAAGATATAAACAGACACTTCTCCAAAGAAGACATACAAATGGCTAACAGACACATGAAAAAATGTTCGACAGAATTAGCCATCAGGGAAATTCAAGTCAAAATCACACTGAGATACCACCTTACACCAGTTAGAATGGCAAAAATTAACAAGGCAGGAAACAGCAAATGTTGGAGAGGATGTGGAGAAAGGGGAACCCTCTTACACTGTTGGAGGGAATGTAAGCTGGTACAGCCACTTTGGAAAACAGTATGCAGGTTCCTCAAAAAGTTGAAAATAGAGCTACCCTACAACCCAGTGACTGCACTCCTAGGTATTTACCCTAAAGATACAGATGTAGTGAAAAGAAGGGGCACATTCACCCCAATGTTCATAGCAGCAATGTCTACAATAGCCAAACTGTGGAAGGAGCCGAGATGCCCTTCAACAGATGAGTGGATAAAGAAGATGTGGTCCATATATATAACGGAATATTACTCAGCCATCAGAAAGGATGAATACCCCCATTTGCATTTTCGGTTGGATGGAACTGAAGAGGATTATGCTAAGTAAAATAAGTCAAGCAGAGAAAGACAATTATCATATGGTTTCACTCATATGTGGAACATAAGGAATAGCACAGAGGACAATAGGGGAAGGGAAGGAAAATTGAATGGGAAGAAATCAGAGAGGGAGACAAACCATGAGGATTATGGACTCCGGGAAACAAACTGAGGGTTTCAGAAGGGAGAAAGGGTGGGGAGATGGGATAACTGGGTGATGGGTATTAAGGAGGGCATGTGTTGTGATGAGCACTGGGTGTTATACGCAATTAATGAATCACTGAACACTACATCAAAAACCGATGATATACTGTATGGTTGCTAACAACATAATTTTTAAAAAAAAAGAAAAAGAAATGTAAAAAAATGCTTTAATTTTCTTTCTCTAAAATCTAATTGTATGATACTTTTGACTATTCCTTTAGCTGCCTTATTTGCAATATTAAGAAAAGTTGTTAATATTTTTGAAAGAAAAGAAAATGTTGCAGAAGAGTATTTACTAGTAAGGAAGAGGCATTCACAATACCCTGATAAATGAATAATGAAGCTTAAGGTTATTACGTTTAGTATCTCATGTTTATAAATGCTATGTTAATGAAAACATGTTCAGACATATACAATAAAACCTATACCCTTAACATCGGTTATCTGGTGTAAAAAGGTGACACATCTATTTCATTTCATTTTGCTTTATGGGTTTGTCCTTGCCTTATTTTTTAAAAAGAAAATTTTAACTATTTCAAGATTAAATTTGCATTACTCACATGAAACTCAATATGGAATTTCTGTGTGTATAATAATAACACTAAGACACGCTGCTGGTGGAATAGCCATGTAGCTTATTGCTCTGGTTTATTAGTAGCTTTGCGTTCTCTCGCCCAGTCTAGCCTCATTGGAACCAACTGCACGCTCCTAAACCACCAGTCCAGGCTGAGAGAATTTTCACCACAGAAAATGGCACTTCCCCCACCTTGAGAAAGCCTAAATAGCATGTAAACATACTGAACCAGCCACCGACACCATAATTCCTTTGGTATTTTTAACACTAGTATTATTATAGAGAATAAAACATTCTGAGATTCAAAATGCATAGATCTGTTCCTGACTCCACTACCATGTAATTTCAAGACAATCATTTCCTTTATTGATTTCACCATCTTTGAAATGGAAACAAATGTGTGTTACCTTCCAAGGGTATTCTGAACTTTAACCAATAAAGCAGGCTCAGGCTGGAGCTGCTCATCACATCCTTTGGCTTTGCTATCATTATTATTTTATTTGTATAGAGGACTAAAGAAAATATAAAACATAGTTTAATTCCACATTAATTTTTTCACATGTCTTAAAATCTGGTAAGCCCTTTAACTACAGTATATCTCCATGGAAGCATGTTCTTATTTTATTTGTGACACAAGTATAAATTCTAATATAGATAATGAATTTTAATGTTTCTGAACAATTTATGGTGATAACCAAAAATAAATTAATACTAAAAATATTTTGCACGATTTATACGGAAGTTGGCTATTTTAAAAATACTTCTGGTGTTGTATTTAAGCCTGTTAAATTACTCAGAAAATATGGACTCTAATCCACCCAAACTCTCTAAGATGGGTATTACTATAGCGGACATCCATAATATCTGTGTACTTCAACTCTTTTTCCAGTTGTATTGAGAAATATTATTCATATATAACATTCTGTGAGTTTAAGGTGCAAAATGTGATGATTGGATACATGTCATATTGCTAAATGTTTACCAGAATAAGGTTAGTTAACACACCCTTCACTTCACATAACTACCATTTTGTTGTTGTTTTGTTGTTATGTTGAGAATCTTAAAGCTCTACTCTCACAGCAACTTTCAAGTGTACGATATTGTTAACTACAGCCATCAGGCTATACCTTACATACCAGAAACTTATATCTTATATCTGAAAGTTTGTACCCTTTGACCAAAATCTCCTCATTTTCCTGGCCCTTCAGCAACCAGGGTTCTACTCTTTCTATAAGTTCAATGTTTTTAGATTCCACTTGTAAGTGAAATCATACAGTATTTGTCTTTGTCTGACTTATTTCACTTAGCATATTGCCTTCAAGGTCCTTCTATATTGTTGCAAATGGCAGGGTCCTTCTTCCTTACGGCTGAATAATATTATATATAATATAATTATTATATCAGTATATATTATTAGCATATATATTGCATATATGCATATAATAAGTGTATATTGTACACTTTGTGAGTAGTTTCATGTATAGCTATCTTCAGATAGCAATGGCCTTCCTTGCTGCCTTGATATAAACGGTACTTCTTCAGTATTAATACCAGCACACTTTTCCAGGCTTCACTATGGTTCACAAAGTAATCATTACCAAAATTAAAACACAACTTCTTCTGGAGCATGGGGCTTTCATGATGAAGAAAACAGAATCTGGGAGGACAGTTACCTCTCACAGGTATCTCACATCAGGAACTCATTTCCTCTCTGCATATCAAGTACTTGTCCCTCCATAAGATTATCTATCTGAGAGAGTACTTTTTGACAATGTATGTGTTAACATAACTTGATAACCATCAGTGCTATTTAATAAAATAAATTATGACAATTACTTCTGTTGCTTTCTTTTGGAAGCTAATGTTTAATCGTGGCTTGGTTTTTGTTTTCAAATTTTCTGGGCAACAGTTTGAATCTTGTCGAAGTACTAAAACTTTGGATCCTTCTCTGTTTAACAACAAACTTCAGTAATTATGTGCAAAAAGGCAATATTTTTCATTTATTCTTGAAAAAAACAAAACCAACTAATTTGGCTAACCAACCAGAATACTGCTTTGTTTGAAAATTATGCAATGGCTTCAATGGTGTCATGATGTTACTTGACAAACTTTCAATACAGTGTCCAAGGAATAGAGGTGGATGGACCACTGGTCCAATAAAATCCAATTTTCATATATACAGTTCTTGTTGACACTTTTTTGACTGCTTGTGTAAAAGCATTATGTCAGATTTATGTGCTATGGCCATCCAATTAATTCTGCACTTAAAATGTAATAAATTTGTATTTGTAATGTTTGAGTTGTAGCATTTATGTTATGTCTCTTTTTATATTTATGATTTAGTGTACCATCTCTGAACCATTGATCCATTTCAGTTATTTAGGATACCATAGACCATTGTAGCAAAAACCAAAAATTCAAACATAGAATGTGAAGAAACTAACATACTTAAAAATGGGTTAGCTAAAATGAATCTTATCTTTTTAGCTAAAGTGAAGTGCCGCAATCCTTTAGCTGGTACATATTCTAAGGCTATAATGATGATTGATTTACATGGCAAGATGTCTTCGGAGAGAATAAAGAATCATCTTTTTCAAATTTAGAAACTGCCTAGCAACTTATTGTGATGAGAAGCACATTGCCAGAGGTTGGATTCCCCTAGAAGGATGGAGGTTAGCATGTAGGACATTTATTAGTGATCTTAAGATCAATAGCATGTGATATGGAAGGGAGGAGAATGAATAGAGGCCAGACAGCACAGAGGGAGAAGTCATGCTCTACTGCAGTCTCAATGGATGCCCAGTCAGCCCTACAAGTTCTGAAAAATGTATGACCTTGTGAGTTGTAAGCTCCCACGCAGCACAAAGGATCTGTGAGAACACTTGCAAAGAGATTTGTCCAAGCTTTGGCCTAGCTTCCACCTGTACTAGGCCATGGCCCTGTGCTGACGCTTTCCACAAGAAAATACAATGCTGACAAGCCACAGGATGCCCACTGTCCCTACCCACATTGCCAGACCATTTTCAGTAATTTCCCATTTATGCCCTTTCTGTAATTTCCATTTCCAAGCAGGTTCTTAGTCACTTTTTTTATTCCCCCTTTTTGTACTTCCTCCAGCTCCTTTGGTTCTATCTCTGTTTTCCCTTTACAAATCTCTGTCTTAGTTGGAGCTGAATTTCCTCTGTACTAGAGTCTCTCCTTGGGCAGTAGTCTGAATAAAATCTGCCCTGCCTCCTTTAACACATGTCTGGTGCTGTCTCTCTTTGACACTCTTCACAACTGTTTTCAGCTGGGGCAAGAACACCAGGCCTTTTTACAAACCCACTTCTTGGCCACTGGATGAGAGCTGTCCCTGGTGTCAGATATGGTCTTAAATGAGGCAGTTTTCTTCAACCCCGGCAATTTCAACACTCCCAGCTGTTATGGGAATGAGTACTTTGGTCCTAACAACTCCTGCAAGAATGTTGCTTTCTACATTTCAATTTACGCCAGCAGCTCCTCATATATTCCTGACTCTTCATTCACCAGCTTTGTTTTTATTTTACTACTTCAAAAAATAAAGTTATTTCTCTGCCAAATGGAATAAAGAACCCAATTCCATAAAGTGATTTTATACTGATATAAGTTGTTTACGTTAGCTGTAAAGCATCTTGAAATTCAGGTGACCTAAATATACTCTTCAAAACGGCCAACTGCACTCATCGACTTCTCAAAATTTCTCTTAATCCTCAAACCTATTAAAAAACAAAAAACAAAACAAAATAAAAACTTAAAGCAAACAACAACAACAAAAACATACTTCCTCCTCCTGGATGCTGCACACTTCCAAATGTAAATGGATGTAAGTCATATGTTATACAGTCTTTGTCATAAGAGTCTGGAGTTTTGTTCACAAAGCATTTTGTAAAATCTATGGCAGTTTCATCAACTTCACACAGCTGTAGTCTTTGCTTCAGGTAATGCAATTAATGCCCGTATCACTTTGCATATATAAAGAACATCAGACTCGTAAGTAAGTAAACGGGCATACAGTGAAAAGCACAAGTGATATCTGCACAGATAGATATAAGTTTTATTTTATAGCAATAGCATCTCATTTGCTCCTAAGTTCAAATGAGTCCACAGACAGCAGCATCCTTCCCATAAGGAATCAGATACTAAAAGAGGCAGTAAATGTAGGTGCACAAACACTGAAACAGGATTCAGAAAATCTAATTTTCAGTCCCAATTTCACCACCAACCTATTTCTGTGACCTTGAGAAAGTAACTTCTTTACTTTGAATGCATTTCTAGATCTGTCCTGCCTACATTATAAGCTTTTGTAAGATAAAATTGGAAATGCTTGTAAACATGCTTTGAAAGAGACTGTTGCAAAAACTGGTAGTATGCTGCAGGGGTAATTACAAGCAATACCAAAAGCTATTTTTTTCCAATACTTGCTGTGATCCAAGGGCTTTGCATATTATGTTATTTAATCCTTACACAAACCCTGTGAGAGAGGTACCCTGATTTCCACTTGGCAAATGTGGAAACCGAGTTTGAGAGAAACTCTGCAACCTGTCCAGGATCATTTTGTTCTAACTCCAAAACCCATGGATTTGCTCTAATACACAGGGCCTGAGACAGCCACTAGGCAGAAGGAATGGAGAGCTGGGTAGGTTAATGATGTAGCAATGTCACGGAGGATATGGGTAGATCATCCCAGGACAGCTGGACTAAGGCCTCTGCATCCGAAAGAAGAGGGGATAAGGAAGAATCCAACAGATGCTGATACGTTTGTAGATGAGGTAGGTGTCGGGAAGATTAGGGAATAAGAACCACATGGCCTCTATTTTCTGCCTGTAATATAAAGGTAGCTCTTCTCCTGAGGTGAAGGTTGTGATAAGGTCTGATGACATCAGCAGTCGAGGAGAGAAGCCAAGGTTAAAAATAGGAGATAGAATTGACTAGAAACACCCTGAGAACTTTGCAGGCTATTTTGAGGACCATTTTCCAGGCTATTTTGAGGATCATGAATTTGTCATATTCCCAGTCCCATAAAAGTGTGTGATTTTTCTTGAGCATGTAAAGCAGCCCGGGTGTAATGTTGTGAAGGCAGAAGCCTTGATCGACTCAGAGTTGGGCTTGACCTTAGGGGTGGCACAAATGGGGAGAAGAGACAGAGGAATGAAAGGCAATCAATGGCCTAGCTGTCTTTGACATCATCCTGTTTGTAACAGATTATCCTTTTTTTTTTTTTAATCCATTTTTTTTTTCCTACTGACCTATGCTAGTTAATAGATTCAACTCTTTTTTCTCTTTCCAGGTTCAACATAACTGGAAACAGAAATTATTCATTCCATCGCTTTGAGATGTGGCTCTTATGAGCTCCCTACCAGTGGTCTCTCTGTGCTCTGACCAGCAGAGATAGATAATGTGAGGCCATAGTCACCCAGGTGGTCTCAGGACAGGGGCCAGAAACAGAAACAAAGCTCAAGCCCCCCCCCCATTGTGCAGATGTGCTCATGTTAAAAACAGTATTGTAATCATATGCTTTCAGATTTTGAAATGCAATGTGCAAACAGCTGTGACCTTGCATCACTGTACAGCACTCTGTTCCACTAGCTTTATAAAGTGACAGACAATTCAGATTTTTAAAAAAGAAATAAATAAAAGCAGTTTGGTCTCAAATACCACTTGAGATGTGGTTCTGATGCTAGGCAAAGACTGATGCATTTATTTTGAACATAAAAGTTTTTCTAAAAACATGGCTTGAGCCTCCACATGCAGATATGTCCCCCATTCCATCCCTCACACATGGATTACCTAAAACTGCCTCCCCTTTGTGCTTTGAATCCTGCTTGGGACTTCTGATTACTCTAACTGCTGCAGGAGACCTCTGAGGTCTTCACACTAGAGATAAATTTATGTAGAAGTAGTCTGTGCATTTTCCTAAAGAGCAGCTGGGTTCTGAATCATGTATCTCTCTTTTTGCTTGTGTTTAGTTCACTCTTTCAAAGGATGGGAAGAAAAAATACCAAATACAGATAAACCTATAAAAAAATTAGACTCACCCAACCCTCACCTGCATATGCTTTTTCTATTATCTTGCTTCGTTTTTCATTCTCCATAATGTTTATCATTACCGGATTTACTATATATGTACCTGCCTCTGTCCTCTCTCTCTCTCTCTCTCTCTCTCTCTCTCCACCACCCCTGTATGTAAGCACATGAGGGAAGAAGCTCTGTTTGGTTCACACCTATATCACAGACAACTAGAAAATCTCTAGCCACAGAGTGGGCACTCAATAAATATTTGTTGAATGAATGAATGAACACATTACCAACAGGTCATAAAAAATATCAATATCCCAATGAAATCTAGAATGTGGAGTTTCAAAGAAAACCCAACAGTGGTTTAAAGATTGGATAAGGCAAGTTAAGGCAGCGTTATTTTTCTGTCTCAACAATGAATTGAAATGGCTTAGGAACTGTGCATTCTGAGGTCAGTATCGCATGAACATTAATCCCAGCAGTCATCAGCAGGGGGTGCTATAGCCATATGTCCGTAAATGTAACTCCGCTTTTTCAGAATCTTCCCGCAAACTGTCTGAAAATCATTTTCTACTCCAAACACAGGAAAAAATCCTCATGGGCCAGAAAGAGAAAACCTTACCTACATCTGTAATTGCTATCAGTGTCTCCAGTGGGGAAAGCTGTTGTGAGTTTCAGGGCCGCTGCTGCTGCTGCATTATCTTGTTTAAAAAACAGATTTTAGAGTAAGAGCAGCAAAGTTGATAGTTTCTCTGTTAAACCATCAATGCTAATGTTTAGCTTCATTTTATATCTTCACAGTGCAAATCAGTTGGCTGTCCAGCGCAGAAGGACAACACAGTTAAAACGTTCCATTCTATTGTAATAGAAGCTGTAGCAATGCCAAGCCTAGTCTCACAGGACAGTCGAACCGACAGTTTGCAGGCATCTCGAATTCATCAACTTTAACCCCACACACTTCCAATATAGGAACGATCTCTGTGATACCTTTACCTTTTAATGTAGTTGGAGACTATACAGCATGTCGGTTAAGAGCATAAGTTATTGGCATCTAATCAACTAGGGTTTAAACATCACCTCTGTCATTTATCATTTTAGGCAAGGTGCTTAAGCTGGTGCTTCTATACCTTTGGTGACCTTCCGAAACACACGGGGAGATCAGTAAAAACACAAAGGCCCAGACTTTCCTCTGTTTCAAGAAGCCTAGGGCCCATATTCTTTAATAGCTGTCTAGGTGATTCTGATACACACCAAAGTTTAGGAACTACTGACTTAAACAATAAGACTATAGAGTTCCTCGTCCATAAAATAAAGATGTTAATAGCACCTGCTGTTGTCATGATGTGCCTACGGTGGTAAATACTCAATAAATGTTAGCTAGAATTAGTTCCCAAAGTTGTTTTGTAAAGTCTATCTATGCTGGTGTGACAGAAATTCACCCTACTGAACTTTGGTTTAATTGAGGTAGTATTCCCTTCCCCCTACTACCCAAGTGACAAAAAATTCTGTTAAATTTGGCCAGCTAAAAGTTAAATTGAGAAAGATGAAAGACAGTGAGATTTACTGATATAAGTTTTAGGGAAAATTGGATTTTCTGTGTTTTACGTAAGAATAAATGTTTGAGTTAACAACAGAAGGCTTTTCATTTTTGTTTTTGCTTTTGAATCCAGCTCTTTGAAGCTGTCATAATAAGAAAGTCTTTACAGTTGTATGTTCCTTAGGAGACTACTTTAAAACGACTTAACTATAAAGAAGGAAAAAAAGTTTACACATATTATATAGCTCATAATGCAGAAAACGTAAGGTTGCACTCTTCCTGAAATCAGTGTTTTCTTGCAGATTGAAATACTCTATTAAAAATGTTTTTTTCTTAGATCCATCTTGCTTTATGAATATAAATTGGTGTTGAATTAAGATTTTTACAAGATGGATAGTCAGATGGGAAATGTTTCAAATCACGAGAGATGCAAAGTTTCATTTGGTCTCGGCCCTTCCTGCTAATTTTGAGCTTTGACTCATCTGAAATCTATCATTATAGTAAGACAGAGATTATAAGTTTCAAAGAGAAAAATGTCAGAAATCCACCGCACAAGACAGGAGAAAATCACAGTTATTCTACAGTAGTAAGTGCAAGTCTTTGCTGGCTCAATCATCTAGGTTTCTTTCTGATTTTCCTGAAGCATGCTGAATAATTATATGCATCATTCTCACAGTTTGGATTTGATAGCTCGGTATTAAAAAGGAACAAACAATTAAAATGTCCATAACCCACAAACAATATGTTACCCTACTAACATCATTGAGATTTAGATTAAATTACAAATTTTAAACGTAGATAGACATTTTGGACTTTTTAGCTTTACTGACTGCATCTGATTGGACTCAAATTTTCTCTGCTTAAATGATTAAGCAAAAATAACAAAATGTATATTTCTGTCACATTAACCAGTGTTATCTTAAAAGTCTATTTTCTACTGTCAAGTAGATGCCACTACCTTCAGATGCTTTTATTCAGCCTCATGGCTTTAACTCTACTAAAGTATCTCAACTTGGTGCGTATTACACACACACACACACACACAAGCACACCTCCATGTGGACACACCCATACCTGTGCACAATCACGTCAAACAAAAATAGCACATTTACCTCCACAATACAACCTTTCCATTACTTGCCTTGATACTAGGAGAGCTCAAAATTCTCATAATCAGGGGCACCTAGGTGGTTGTCAGTGAAGTATTTGCCTTTGGCTCAGGTCATGATCCTGGGGTCCTGGGATCGAGCTCCGCATTGGGCTCCTGCTCTGCGGGAGTCTGCTTCTCCCTCTGCCCCTTCCCCCTGCGCATGCTTGCACACACGCTCTCTCTCTACTTGCTCTCTCTCAAATAAAAATCTTTTAAAAAATAAAAAATTAAGTTTAAAAAATCTCATAAGCATACTTGCTGCTGCCCACTGCCCCATATATATTTTGTCTATCAGTTCTGAAACTACTTTTTGATAGTTCTTCTTTTATATTCCTAGTATCATCACCTTAAAGCTAATCAGCATCTTGTCTTCTAGAATATTATAAAACATTGCTCATTTGTATATATTAGTTCTGTCATTATTTTAAAATATTCTGCTCCGAGATTATAGATTAATTCTCCTAAAACAATACCATGTCCACGCTTATAAAATTTCAGGATTCCGTTGGTGCCTCTAGAGTAAACTCTAAAACTTCTGACACAGGGCTGTCTGAAATTTGGCCATGGTGTTCCTCTCCAACATTTTTCTGTCAGTTTTCTCTCAGTTTGTTTTACATTTTACCCTAAGCATGTAATAAACATCTTCAAATCATGTTCATAAATGTTTTTTGATAACAGTTTGAAATGTAAACATAGACAATGCATCAGGCACTATTACTAGCATCATCGTTTACAGACAAAATACTTGCGCTGAGCAAGAATAAGTGACCTGCCAAAGGCCGGTCTTTGGATCCCCAGACTCTAGCCAAATGTCATCAGTAAACACCTATCCCTGAGGAGGGTGAGGACAGCACCAGGGCCACAAAGGACCCTTGTCATAGATAGGGTTGATGATCAGCATTAAGCAAAAAATTCATTGCAAGTCATTCGGTAAATGACAATAGCTGTTTAATCCGTGTGGGCTGTCATAACAATATACCACACACTGGGTGGCTTAAACACAGAAATTTATTTCCTCACAGTTCTGGGGGCTAGAAGTCCAAGATCAGGTTACCATCAGAGTTGATTTCTGGTTGGGCCTCTCTTCTTGGCTTGTAGACACCCTTCTTGCCATTTCACACATGTCCTCTTCTCTGTGAAAGCACAGAGAGAAAGAGATCTCCAGTGTCTTCCCTTTTCTTATAAGGACACTAACCCTATTAGATTAGGGCCCCACTCTTATGACCTCATTTAACCTTGATTACTTCCCCAAGGTCCCTGTCTCCACAGCTGAGTCACACTGGGCGAATTCAACATGTGAATTGTGATGAGACACAATTCAGTCCATAACAACAGCTAACAGTTGAACAGTGTTTCCCACTGACAAGCATTTTTTTAACTCTTTCGAAGATAATAATACTTGTCATCTTCACAATAATATTAATTCTTATAATCTTCACAGTAACTCTATGAGGTCATACACATTTTGCACAGAAATGAACTGAGGCACCATGGGATGTAAATAACTTGCTTACAATCACACAGGAGTCAAATCTAGGCAGACTGTTTTCTTCATATGTGCAATTAGTACCTATGTTATACAGCATCATGAATTAAAGCAGAGCCTTAGATCAGCTGACATGAATACTACCACATCACCAAACTCACCAAGAGCATTGCTGGGACATACAAATTTCTGGCATCTCATCAACTAGGAGTTAAATATCTGTCATTTATCATTTTAGAGCAGGGTACTTAAGCTGGTGCTTCTATAACTTTGGTGGCATACGTGTGTGTGTGTGTGTGTGTGTGTGTGTGTGTGTGTGATTAAACCACAATGTATTTGTAATAAATAAAGCACTGGACCCCAAGCCAAAACCCCTGGCTAATGAACAGGTGGTGACCCTAGATGTGTTAACTTCCTTTAGATTATAACTTTTTCAACACAGAGATTATCTCCAAAATTCTCTCCTCACTTGGAGTTAAGGGAAGGAGACTCAATTGGTTTATCTTTATATTTCCCAGAAACTAGCACAGCACCTGGAGAAGAGAAAGTGCTTAATGATTGTCTTAAGCCAAATAGGTAAGCCAAAGACTTGTAGTGTCCATGTATTTACGCGCACAGACTGGAACACTGCTGATATTATGTAGAAATAAAATAGTCATCTCCAAGGGATCAAATGTGCTGATTTAATGAAAACTTTTTGTTTTATTATGAGACTAAGAAAGTATTTAGAATAATTGTAAATAAAACTAAAATCGGTAAAATATGAGAAAAGGTATTCTTGGGATATTTTTAAAATACATAGTGCAGAATAAGAATGTGTAGCAATGGTGGAAGTAGAATGTGTCAGGGATAGAGAGATCACAAATTTGTACAATTTTTACTACAAAGTCATTACATTGTAATCATGAAAATACAGAAGAGTATTTGTCTAGATAAAAATGGGGAAAAAACACAAATGATTTTATTCTCTCTCAACAAAGCAATAGGGAAACAGTAAGAGAGTTTTAAAAAAATAAATCCACAGGAATAGGAGGGGAGGAGATAATGGCAATAGGTTCTTATAAGCTAGACAGCAGATGGATAAATGGCAGACAACCAAGTAAAACCAAAGGAGAAGGAGGACTGAAAAAAAACAAAAGGAGAAGAAGAGGAGGGAAAAATGAAAGAATGATCTGCATCCTAAGGTCAGCAATGGGGAAAAATCAAGAACTAAACCAATAGCCTTGGAGAGAAAGAGAAAATATTGCACTATTAAAAGGAATGTTCAGAAAAGAGAAAAAACACTTATGAAAATTAAAAATTTGATTGCAGACATTTCAGAAAATCAATAGTCATTTTGGAAATAAAATTGAGAAGGCTTCCCTGAAAATAGCACAAAGTATAAGAGACACATAATGGAAAAGATAAGAAAATCAGACAGCAGCTCATCTGGCCTAATGTTTGAATAATATGCATTCCAGAAAGAACAAGATCATAAACAATTTAGAGAAGTAAAATATCAAATAAACAAGGAAAGCAAATAAATATTAAGAGGCACAATTTTTCATGGTGCAAAGATCTATTAATTTCCACATAATAGATGGAGAGAGATAACTACATGTTTGTAATTTCAGAACACTTTGGATAGGATGATTCTAGCAGCTTCCAAAGGGTTAGAGAAAAAATTAAGAAAGACTAATCCAAAAAAGCAGGAATCAGAATACATCATATTTCTCAAAGGCAATAAAAAAGCTAAAAACAATGGATCAATGCCTTCATCCTGAAGGATAAAAATCCTATGCAAAAATCTAGGCCTATCCAACTGTCAATCCAGCATAAGTGGAGAATAAGGGCATTTTCAATGTTCATTTTTCTCAGGATGTCCCGAAGGATAAAAGGGGAAGCCAATTAAGGGGAGAGACATAAAAAATGGGAGATCCAACATCAGAAACAACATAGATATGCCTGGGTGAATGTTGAAAGAAGCTCCCAAGGTGGCATAAAGGCAACCAGCCCAAACTGGAGCACAACAGAAGATACTGAAAGATACCACCAAAAATGATAAAATCATATAATACATGATCTGTCTGGATGTCTAGAGAGCAATATTAGATAACTGGTAAAAAAAAAAAAAAAAGCGTTTGTGAGAAATACTTAGAAAAATAAGCAAACAACAATAACAACAAACATTGCCATTAGTAATTCCAGGAACACCAAAAAGTTGTGAATTAAGACAAAAAACTCATGGTATTTTATATAGCTCAGATGAGAAGAGCATCTGTAGGGTCATACACTGTGAACACTAATACTGACATAAACAAAAGTGCCATATAACTGTATCAAGAGAACTGGCTACTATTCCGGGGAAGGTGATGGAAGCAAGAGAGCCCAAAGACAGCACCTGCACTAAAGAGCCAACAGACGGGACTACACGGAAGCAATTAGTTGGCGAGGGAAATGCCACAGAGTTTGCTAAGGCGGTTGCAAGTGGATGACGCTTGAAGAGGGGGAAATAGGAAGGAGGACTGCTGTGTATTGAAACAAACTTTATAGAATACTTTGACTTGGACTATGGGCATGTATAATTTGGACAAAAACTAAAACTAATAAAAAGAAAAAGAAAAATACTGAACACAGCACGGATTTTAAGATCATCTATAACCCTACCACTAAGAAAAATTCCATTTCGTTTTGATATAAATTATACATATGTTAAGACAGATTACATGGGACACATTGTACATAGAGATTCATAACCTGACTTTTATTTTCATTAACTTTATAATTTGACCAATTCCCCAGATACTAAATATTCTTCTATAGCATGGTTTTAATGACAACCTAATATTCACAGTTATATAGTGTATACAATTAAAATGTTAGGTTTTTTCAAATATGCCATGTGAACAAGTCTACTGATTTAAAGTACCTGGGCTACCTAATTAACTCAGCTCCTGGTGAGAAGGAACAATTCATCATTACTGTCAAAAAAATTAATGTTC
This sequence comes from Ursus maritimus, assembly GCF_017311325.1. NCBI lineage: Eukaryota > Metazoa > Chordata > Mammalia > Carnivora > Ursidae > Ursus > Ursus maritimus. The sequence continues at coordinate 18,069,263 of NW_024424453.1, read as the reverse complement.
TTGAATGACTTTTTAAAAAGAGAAATGAGAATTTCCAATAATGTATAATCCCTAGATAGCCATGGAGAAAAGCAGCCACTTCCCCTCAGGACTCTCTACAACGATAAGATTTACATACTTTCAGAAGCACTTTCAGTAGGAAAGAAGTTTATAATATTGGAAAACTTCTGAGATCCAATAACTAATAGGAGCAAAACAGTCCATATCTAAGATTTAAATTCTGACATATTTAACATTGAGAATTGTAATATTCTATCCCCTGTGTGTATATATATTCATATTTATATTTATTCTTGCTTTTCTAAATTGATTTACATAAACTAATCTAGTTCAAGGGTCATTCTGCAAATGAATTTGACCCAGGAATTGTATCCTGTTGGAAAAGAGTACCTGACTAGCTTTGTGATGTCATTTCAGAGATAAGTTCGTGTCTCCACCTGCTACTGATACTTCACAACCCTCCAAACTGAAACAAAGCTTTCTCATTCTACAGTAAAAAATAAGGTGGCAAATGTAATCATCTCCTAAATGACATCAGGAAAAGTAAATTTTAGGTTGTTGAAGTCAAAGGAGAATTCACTGATAAAAGATCCTTTCTGCTATCTTTCAGTCTTGACCCCGGTAAGCTCCCACTACCAAGATGGTATACGGGTTAGAGAAAATATATGCAGGTTTTTCACTTTTTAAATATTACCTGCCATGGGAAGAAACATTCTTCAAAGGAATGTATCTTGGAAATGAGAAGAAAGTAGAGAAGAATAAGAATGTGTAGCAATGGAGCAAGTCAAATGTGTTAGGGATGCATATACCACAAAGCTATTGCCATAGTTTCTACCCAAAAGTATCAATATTTTATGTTTGCAATTAATTTTAGACTAGTATTTAAAATTTCCCTTGTGTGATATGTTTTTCCAAATTAACTGCAAATTTTGTTTCAAATATATTTTTTACTTAGTAAAGTATTATTAGTCCTTATGGATTTTAATAGTTGTTTCTTCATTTCTTTAATATAACTATTTGCAGTAGAATCATTACTGGAGCTATTATTTTTTGTTCTTTGTTTTCCCACAGAGCTTAATCCTAATGAACCAAATCACTTCTGTACTGTACATAATTCAAAACGAATGTGTCATAATATTCTCCAATATGAAATACTGTGATTTACTTAGTTCCATATTGTTGAATTTACTGAATCAGTACTAAATTTATAGAAAATTATGTCAAGTCAAATAATCAGTTATTTTGTCTCCAAACACTTCCTGGAACTTACTAAAACATATTTTTGTCTTTAACAAATCCTCCCATATAGCTTTATGGCTTTCTTCTCAGGATATGTCACCATCAATCAAGCAAAAATGGCAACTTTGAAACAAATGTCAAAGGCATTTGCTGGTTTAACTGATCATCAACAATCCTGATTGATTAATGGTGGGATTTTCACAAAACCTGTATAACTGGGACAGCTAGTCTTTGAATAAGACCTTTCCTTCTGTCACTTTCAGATATAGGTGAAAATAAAGGTTTCATGTCTAATGGACCTTTCAAGGTGAAGATGGATAAAAGCTTGACACTTGTCCTAAATCCCCTCTTACCAATAAAGGCAATTCTCAGATTGGGCAGAACAGACGACCGCTAGGGACAAACAGTCGTTTCCATTTGCTATAGACATTGTTCTATTGAGGCATAAGGGAAAAGTGTGTTAGGACACTTAAAATATATAAAACATCATTATATTGAGCTATTATGCATTATAATGTGTTCAGTCCTGCAATCACGTTTCAAACAATGAAAAATAAATAATCACCCAGCAACAGTGAAACCTTCATATGAGCCCACAGCTACAATGAACCTTGGAATTGCAGAGGTAAAAGCTACTATGGGCATAAATAGCCCACTAGAATCAATGTGTCTAGAAACGTTTCCCAAAGAATATTGGTTTTTTTTTTAAGATTTTATTTATTTATTCGACAGAGATAGAGACAGCCAGCAAGAGAGGGAACACAAGCAGGGGGAGTGGGAGAGGAAGAAGCAGGCTCATAGCGGAGGAGCCTGATGTGGGGCTCGATCCCATAACGCCGGGATCACGCCCTGAGCCGAAGGCAGACGCTCAACCGCTGTGCCACCCAGGCGCCCCACCAAAGAATATTGTTTTAAAGAAGAAATTAACCTCAAAGTCACATGATTTGGGCTGGAGATATGTGTAGAATTACAGCTATCAGATCTACCTAACAAGAAAGGAACTTAAAAATCTTTACATAGCATCTGTAAGAGAAACATTTTTTAAAACATTTTTCTAATAATTGACAAATATAGGGTACCTGGGGGGTTCAGCTGGTTAAGCATCTGCCTTCAGCTCAGGTCATGATCCCACAATGAGCTCATCATCCCACAATGCTCAGTGGGAGTCTGCTTCTCCTTCTGACCCTCCCCCCATCATGCTCTCTCACTCACTCTCTCTCAGATAAATGAATAAAATCTTTAAAAATAATAATTGACAAATATAACTGTATATACTTAAAGTATATACAAAGTATTATTTGATATACATATACCTTGTGGAATTACCAAGACCAAGATAATTAACACATCCATCATCTAACATAATTAACGTGTGTGTGTGTTTGTGTGTGTGGAGAATGCTTAAGATCTACTCTGAGCAAATTCCTAGTATGCAAAAGAAATGTTTTTTGAATTAAATTAAATTGGTTTGAATTGGAACACTCATTTTCTTACCAGTATGTGCCATTGTTTCAAAATAGGGCTGCTGGTGTAATGGCAGCTGTTACTTGAAACTATCTCCTATATTAATGGAAATATAAAACTATGTTACCATAAAATAATATCACCAGACATTTTTAATCTATCTGAACCAGGGAGTAGGCCAATTTTGTGTAGTACCTACACTATAGTCATAATATTCACATAATTATATCCATAAAATACCTTGCATATATCTACATTAGTCTGGCAAATGGCTGTATTCAAGAAAGGAAATTTGATGATCTGCAAAGTGTTCCTTCCATCTATATCTTTGCCTCAATATTTTCTGTCCTAGAAAAGTCTGCATAGTGTGTGTGTGTGTGCATGCAACAGTGATTTTTAAAAAGTTGAGTATGTTGAAACTCCTGAAATCATATGGCCATATGTGAGCAATGCTTCTCTGAAAATAAAATACACTACTCGCATTTAGCCTTGTGAAGAACAAAATGACTATTCATATTCCATTCAGCGAACTGAAAGTTGAAGACCACACAGATTGACAATAAAATAATCAGTTAAAACTTTAAAAGAAGAAAGATATAGCTTTTTTCTGTTTTGTTTTCAGATAGATAAGTCGCTTTACTGAATTAAACTTCTTACAGATCTCAAAAAACTAAAAAGTAAAACCGTATTTTCAAGCTCAGCCTACACTTTCTATGCTAAAAGATAATTCATTTGCAGCTTTATATAAGCACTAGCTTTTCTCTTACCACTCTTAACCGTTAAAGAAATAGAAAATATTACATTTGATAGCTAATCAGTTATAATAATTATTGTAATAGATTATTTTATAGTGCTTTGCTATAATTTAATAATACCTGCACTTTAGGAAACAGTTAAAAGTTGTTCAGGCTTTTTTTCTAGAATTTCTGTTTTGTCTTCTAAACAAAACGATACTTATAAACGGATGTATTTTGTGTGGAACACATCTTGTGGACCTCAGCCACAAGACCTGGGGAAGGGACAAAGCCAGACTGCTTCAGAGAATCAGAGACTGAGCCCAGTAAGCCAGCCAAGTAGTGCAAAACCGGTGTGAATGGTCCAATTTAAAAAGCAGCATCTGAGCACATGGTAAGCATTTTATAACAAGTGTTTACATGCAGGGAAAAAAATCCTGCTTTTGGAGAGTTCTACATTTTGTGGTCCAAGGATGAAGAGAGCCTGGGAACTGTGAGCCTGGGAGGTGTCTGGGTAGTGGAGCGTGTGTGTAGTCATTAGACAATTTGATGGATTTCCTATACAAATTTATGGTGGCCCTAAGATTTTTTTAAAGCTGTCTCCATATGCAGCAACTCAGAATCCAACACACAGTGTGCCAAATATTTAGTTCAGATTCAATATATGCAAACGTGTTTGAATTGGCGTATGTGTGGAAAGCTAGAAAGTGAGAGAGTGATGGCAAGTTGACATTTAGTTTGGAAAATAGCAGTTATTCCTTTAGCAAATACTGACAGAACACTTAAATGCCAAGACATGAGGCAATGGGACCAGGTGACCGGCGCACTCCCCACCTTCAAGGATTAGGGTTTAGCAGAGGCAACTCACAAAGTACAGACAGACACTACGCAGGAAATCGATTACAGTTATACACAAATGACAGTGGGGGATCTACTTTGGTCGGGTGGTCAGGAAAGGTGTCTCTGAAGTGGTAACGTTTGAAGGTTTTATTTATTGGGGCTCCTGGGTGGCTCAGTCAGTTAAGCATCTACCTTCAGCTTGGGTCATGATCTTAGAGTCCTGGGACTGAGCCCCACATCCAGTCTTCTGCTCAGCGGGAAGTCTGCTTCTCCCTCTTGCTCTCCCTCTGTGCTCTCCCTCTCAAATAAACAAGTCAATTTATTTTTTTGAGAGAGGGAGAGAGAGCATGTAGACGTGAGAGATGCTCAAAAGGGGAGGGAGAAGCAGAGGGGGAGGAAGAGGAACCAGCAGATTCCACACTGAGCACGAAGCCTGCCCTGGGCTAGATCCCACCACCCTGAGATTGTGACCTGAGCCAAAATCAAGAGTTGGCCACTCAACCAACTGAGCTACCCGGGTGCCCCTAAGGTGGTAACACTTAAAATGAGTCTCAGTGAATGGGAAGAAGGTAGTCATGAAAGGACTACAGGGAAGAACATTCTAGATAAAAGCTGCAGTGTCATGAGTATTTAGAGGAGTATCAGGGAAGAGGAAATTATAGACAGGCAGAGTTTAACCCCATAAGCCATGATGAAGGGCACTTCCTTTGACATTGTACATGGGAAGACGGAGAAGATACATTGATATGATAGTTTTCTGAATTTGAACTTGGAACATGAGAAAATTCTGAAAGAACCGAAGGATGAGGGAAAATCATTAGCTGATAGTGAGGGCAGAGAAACTGGGTGTGGGGGAGTTTGAGGCAAGACAACTTATGAGATAATAATTTTTAATGTAACTAAACCTACTAGAAAAAGTTAATAGTATTCCAAGAGAGAATTGAGTGCCAGACTGAGGTATCAAATCAGGTAACTGGGAAGAGTTAGAAACATCCAGAACGAATAGGGCTAACAAGAGTGAGATGAAAGGTAGGTCTGAGGGAGCATCAGACTGAGGAAAGTCCTCCTACCCAGAGAAAAGTGAGACAAAAGCAGACAAGAGAAAGCTCAAATAGTGCCAGCATTCAGCCCTGGCATGTCAATTATAGGGTCGAAATATAGCAAGACAAACACTGCTTTTCTAGCAAGGAAGGCTCAGTTTTCTGACATACTTCCTGTCCTGACTCCAGTATAGTGCAAGGCTGAATTGCACATGGAGTTTATTAATAGTTACTGCTGGGAAGGGCTGGAAAAGATGAGAACAAAGTAATGAGGTGAGACTTACACTACAGAGCAGATAACACAATTCAACAGAAAAAATGAGAACAAGATTTCAGAATATTTCAAGGAATTGGTGAGGCCCCTACATCAAGGATAAAATGAATTAGTCCAGACTGCCATTAATTTGGGATGGGGAAGAAGGTATCCACTAAGAGGATCTTACTCTTCCATATTGTTTTTTACCACATTTTGTCAACCAATCATCAAATTTCAGCCACTATGTATAGAGTACTAAATTAAAAAAAAAAAAACACTCAAAGTATTGTTAATACATTCCTGTGCTCTACAAATCTTGTAGACATATGTCAGAGATTGAATAAGTTGAATATAGCTAGTATCAAGTTTAGAGGCAAGAGATCAACACTAACTAGAACTCCTGGACACGATTTTCCATAGAAGGTACACTGTAAGATAAAGCTTGAAAACTGAGAAGTAAGGAGGCAGGTTGGTTCAAAATTTAATACACATGCACACACATACCTATACAACTATAGGTAATATTAAAATATATTATTGCTTTACCTTGATTAATTTTTTAAGTAGACTACATGACTTCTATTCAACTAACCATGATGGCACTTAGATTGAAACCCAATCCCCTGGCCTCACAGCTTGCCCACCATTCACTTGAAACCTGCAGCCCAGGTTTGCTCATAACCATGAGTTTGCTACAATTCTGCTACAGATTTTTATCTTGAAGAGATGTTTTCCAGATCTAAGAGTGGGCACTGTTTTTGTACTTCGAGGTTTCCTCTCAATAGTGACTCTCGAGAGCAGAACTTTCCAAAAATAAGATCTGAACCATCACAACTTCATAGATCATCACAGACAGCTTTAAAGAACACTTACTCATTGACTGATGCTTTCTCCCACCTTGTCATGTCACATCTACACAGCTCATACTATGAGATAAGGACATGGTCTCCATTTTAGAGATGAGAAGTTGAGGTTAAAACAGATGAACTCGCTTAAGATCACAATAGATCATGGATTAACATAACCCTTTTCTCTGCTGCTATTTCACTTTCAATTTAACTCTATAGCTCTGTTAAATATAAAACGTCATACATATGTGTGTGTATATACACATATATATGTATATAGATATCTCAACATTGCTTATTTCAAAAATGAACCCTGACTGGTAAATTGCATTGGAATGGAAAAGACTATAAACAGACTGTAAGTTCCTGTTGGATGCCATAGCTTAGCTTCCCTGGATTCAGTGACTCTTATAAAAGTTCCTTGCAGGGATCCTGAATACTATGTCTATACAGTTGTTACAGGAAATACTGTTCTCCTGCAGCCCCTGTAGCTTCTAAGCAGAAGATTTTTAAATCAAGACAGTTCCCACGTGTGCCCAATATGGGATCCATCTCCTTGAACATGAGCTCCACCTGAGAAGGAAACTCCCTGACAGCCATGTGAACTGCTACGCAAACTGCTAATGCAGGGGTTCCCATGAGAGGAACGAGGAATGCCCAGTGCTGCCCTGCCTTGAGTAGGCTCATGGCAAGCTTCTTGGGAGTCTGAATGTTTCATTGATTCTTAAGGAACCCTGGTGTGCATCACAGGCATATTTTTTATAAATATGCTCTACTGTGCCCTGAAGTGGAGATTATTTCTTTCCATCTCCTCTGAGTCAGGATGAGTGCTCAAACTCTCCAGAGGTTATAACAAAGATCCTATCATTCCCCCTAATTAATGGATAAACTTAGGTGTCGAAGTGTCTTTGCAACACATTGTGAATTCCTCTCATTATTTTCTTCAGATTTCTCATGTGTTCCCACACGGTACATAAGATGCTGGGGCATACCAGCTTCCAGGAATGAACCTCTTTAGTTCATAGTAGTCCACAACAAAATATGATACAAAATCTAATAACAAACATGGGTTACAGGGGTAAGGACGGATAAAAGTTAAAAATAAGAGACTTAATTCTCTCTGTTAAAGATAAAGAGATTTCTCCTCCCTCCCCTTTTTTAGATAATTAACTTCAGAAATGTAAATTCTTTTTCTGTCTCTGAAATATATGTAAATCCTTTTGGAAGCTAAATAAGCCTCCTGCCAGCTTTATGGTACAGGAATGCCCTCTTCAAGGACCTGATATCCACCTCTTGAAATTGGAAACATCCAGAGAAATGGCACCTCTCCCTCCTGGTTGCTGTGGGAAGGTAGGAGCCTAACTTGGGTGGGCACCTTGCACCCAGCTGCAAAACTACCTCCTGTCATAAAGATATGAGAAGTTTGTTTTTCCTTTGAATAAAGCCAATTAACACAGATGATCACCCCAATTACCACATGAATTTAGGATAAACTACGTATAATAATGGTGCTATTAATTCTTCTTACTTGAGGTCTAATTGTTTAACTTGAAAACATGTATGTAATGGGTATCTGTTTGGCTTTATAAGAAAGGATGAGATTTCTTTCTGTCTCTACAACCCCTTAGCAGATTGCCTTGTGATACACATCACATTGTGGTTTAATGTTTATACAATAATAGAATTATTTTTTCTCTTTTACTTTTGCAGAGAGATTTTCTGGGTTGGGAGAAGTTTTTATTTTCACTTATATTTCTCCAACAAGTGATACACCATTTTAAATCTCCCTACAAATGATTTGGCTAAATTTTATGTGTTATGAGTTCCTATTTCATTATCCAGAATTCTAGATGTTACTGTTGTTTCTAACAAATTTGAAAGAGTGACTGATGGTAACATTACTTCAGAAGAGAAAAAAGTGAGAGGTGACCTTTTTTAAATGTATTTTTAAATCGAACTGTGCTCTCAGAAATGAATATTTACTGACTGATAAGGATTTTATACTGTAATCCTCATATATAGACAAAGATTATTTTTGCCCTGAGATATAAGTGTAGGGGAAACATTTTAAATATTTTGTTATTTCAAGGATTTCCATGTAGAAGATAGAATAAAGGCTTTTTTCAATATAGTTCCACAGGCAGAATAAATATGGGACTCCTATGGGACTCTCAGAGGAGGCAAAGTTGAATTAGAACAATGTTTTAATAATTGAATCTCTCTTTCATTGGGTTTAGCACCCTTCTAATATCATGTGCATGGTAACAATGAAATAATTCAAGGGCAGGTTGGGGGAATGTCATCTGGAACTCTAAAGACACAAGCCCAGCTCTGGTGGGAGACTGAAGTCCATACTATGGAGATCCTTCTAACTCTAGCATTTATTATTTTTATAAAGAGATTTTACCAAAAGAGAACAACCACTTCTAAAGACCAAGATCTTGGGATGCCTGGGTGGCTCAGTCAGTTAAGGGTCTTGCCTTCGGCTAAGGTCATGATCTCAGTGTCCTGGGATCAAGCCCCCATTCAGGCTTCCTGCTCAGTGGGGAGCCTGCTTCTCCCTCTACCCCTCCCCTGCTACTCTGAAATAAATAAAATCATTAAAAAAATAAAAAAGTAAATAAAGACCAGATCTTTTATAACAAAAATAGTAACCTACCTTTGCCAAAAAGTCTTTCATGTGCTAGGGACTTTATTGAGCATTTTACACACATCAGTCACTTAGTCTTCATAACAAACCTGAGAAGTGTGTGTTATGAGCGCCATTTTACAGCTGGGAAAACTGAGGTGCACACATCTAGCAAACCCTATCTGATGAGCCAGTGTTTGTGTTTACTACTATACTATGCTTCCTCTCATCCAGAAAAACTGCATAGACTCTAGAGTTAAACTGAACAAAAGCAAAAGGATTTACTGTGTTACTTTTTATGAGTAAAATAACTTGAACTTAATAGAAAATCATAGAAGCATGTGGAATATATTAACTTCTTTCAACATCAACATATTCCCAAAAGGCTTTTAACATTTCCAGAGCTGATAAAACAAATAAACAATTCAGAAGCTTCTAAAATGGCATTCTAAGGAAGATGATTTTTTCCCCTTGGAAAACTTTGCTTTTTAAAAAATTTTAAAGGTATATTACAGTATTTTAGCGTTAGCTTATAGTAACTCTGTTAAGATGGTATTATTGTGACTTCAAGGCAGTGGTACCCCAAGGTTTTTTGTTAAGTTTCCGTTATATAACCTTTACTGCCACACTCTCAACCAGGTCCCCAACATTGCTTCTTCTGTCTCTTGCTTCAGGCAACAAAGGAGAAATTTTCATATCAAAGCCTACTTGGAAGAAAGAGATAAAGAAAGAGGGGGTAATCAGAAGGGGGAATGAAGCATGAGAGACTATGGACTATGAGAAACAAACTGAGGGCTTCAGAGGGGAGGGGGGTAGGGGAATGGGATAGACTGGTGATGGGTAGTAAGGAGGGCACGTATTGCATGGTGCACTGGGTGTTATACGTAACTAATGAATCATCGAACTTTACATCAGAAACCAGGGATGTACTGTATGATGACTAACATAATATAATAAAAAAAATTAAAATAAAAAAAATAAAAAAATAAAAAAAAATAAAAAGACTGTATTTTGAAATAAAAAAAAAAAAAAAGCCTACTTGGCTCACACCAAGTTTACACTCTCTCAATTCATCTTGGCCCTTTTAAGCCTACTATGCATGCCTAACAATTTCTTTGCTAAATTTCAGCTGTTCATATTCCAAAATTCTACTTAAGGCCCTCTCACATCCCCACTACACTCCAACTTACTGCAGATGTGTCTACTTTTCCGAGACATTTACCATCTAAGACTTGGCAAAGAATCTTTGAAGAGAGCCTCTTTCTGCACACCTCCTGTTTCTGTGGGCTCTCTCTGATGATCCTCTCTTAGTCAAAGGAGTCTCAAATGTAGTCTGAGAGTAGGGGGGAAAAAATCCACTCTGCTCAAATCTAAATTTTTCTCTTATATATGAGATTTCAGAGTTGAGTTTATAAATTTAAATTTAATTTTGTAGCCATCACTTCTTTGATATGGTTACCCATCTCCAAATCCATGGGTAACATGGCTTACTTTAACGGTGCCTCCTAGCTAGAAAGAGAAGGTCCTCCTAGCGAGAAAGAGAAAATAAATAGGATAAGAGAAGAAAAGGGAATAACAACACACCATTCAATAATTTAAAGTACTCTGTTACAAAGTGAACTAAGATTATCTTCTTAAAACATCATTGACACTCCACATTCTCTGCTATCATCCTATCCTATCCTTTTTTCTTTTTTTTTAAATAAATTCCTTAAGGGTCATAGTGAACTTTTTTTCCCCTTTCCTTAGCACCTCCAATCCAATTCAAACACACAGGGCTTATAAATGCAGAGGGGAGGTACAACAGGCAGGTAGGCTTAGCAGTTCTGATGATCAGGTCACAAGGGACACTTGGGTCTAACAGACATCACTAGCATACCCCAACACACCTGGGTGTCTGATTCCAGACACAAGAGAAGATGCACTTGTTTGTACCCAGAACAATAGGCATAGCCAAGTGACTTGTTTTCAACAGGGAAATGTAAGAAGAGACATGTGACTTCATGTGCATGAGCATTTAATATTCAATCCTCATTGTCTACACTGGGACCCAGTCATGGAGAACCCTGAAGCCTCATATTGAGACGACAGTGACATAAATTGTTGGTGTTTCCTTCAGCCTGGATTCTCTAGTGAGTAAAATGAATGAAACCCTCTGCCTACCTGTTTAAGGTTGGCCAATTTTTATGTTTCAATTCCTATTTCATTATGGATAGATCTGGAAATTGCTGTCTTTACAGACTATCCACACTGCATGGCAAGGCTGTGCAATGCACTTTTATTAATTTTAAGTCTCTGAACTCTTTTTGTTAGCCTTGGCATGATTAGCCTATTAGCAGGAAACAAAAAAAGCACAGAGGGCATTCTGAATGATCTAAAGGAATATTATTTTACATAAAGCATTTTACTAGAATGTGGAATTTTTGTTCCAATAAATAATTAATTTTTACCAGCTTGGGGTATAAAATGGATTTCAATAATCAAATTACAATGACTCCTAGCCTCCAACTTTCAATTTTGAACATTTTTTTTCTCCTCCTTCCCCAATTTTTTCTTCACCTACTACAGCAATTCCCTATCAGTTATTAACTGTTTGTTTAATAAGCTCAGATATCTCCACCTCTCCACTGAAGCTGATAATTATGAACACCATAACTTGGAGGCAAGACGGGTGATCTGGTAAGATCTAACATGTGGGTAGCTGAAACATTCTCAGCACACTACTGTTGTCTTTGCAATTGTAGCTGCCAAAAATGCCACAGTTTCATCCAAGGGCCAGGTCTGGGTAATACCCTCACCTCACAGGACATCACATACCCTTTGTTTGCAGCTAAGCTACCAGCTAATTCTTTTCTCAAGCTCCTTCGGTGATTCCTCTTCTTCTATAAGACCTCTGAATGTCGCAACGTCTCTCCTGTCTCTATACTCACTACCTTGATGATTTCATCCAGTGTCATGTCTATAAATGCCAACTTCAATGTATTTACTATGTCCCAGTTAATACCTCCAGCCTAAATCAAGTTCCTGAATTGTACATTTGTCTGTGTAACTCCAGGGCTATAACACTATATCAACATATGGTACAACTGTTGCTATATTTTCAGATAAATCTATGTCAGCTATAATTACTCATCCCTGACGTTAATATTATAGCCCACCTTCCAGTATATTAAAATTTCCATTTTATAAGATTCAAAATAAGCAAGGATCATTTATAGTTTCATATTTGCAATCAGTCTTAAAATACTTTGGCCTACCTTCATAAAATAAGACGATTTTTAGTAGCTTTATTGAGATATATATAATTCATATTCCATAAAATTTATCCACTTAAAGTACAATTCAGTGGTTTTTATTATATCTGCAGAGTTGCACAATCACTGCCATAATCTAATTATAGGCATTTTCGTCTTCCCCCCAAAGAAACCATTCCATTAGCAGTCCCTCCTCATATTCCCATCCCAGTCCCAGGCAACCACTAATGCACTGTCTTTACAGATTTGCCTATTCTGGAATTTTCATATAAATGGAATTATAACACACATGGTCTTTTGAGACTTGTTTCTATCACTTAACATATTTTCAAAGTTCATCCATGGTGTAGCATGGGTCTGTACATCATTCCTTCTTACAGCTGAAGAGCATTTCATTGTAGGAATATACCACACATTTTTTATCCCATTCATCGTTTGATGGACACTTTGGTTGTTTCCACTTTTTGTACACTGGGAGGAATGATGATATGAACGTTCATGTGTAAGTTTCTGTGTGGATCTATGTTTTTATTTCTCTCGGGCAGAGAGCTAGGAATTTACAATTGGTGGGTTATATGACAACTACACTTGACATTTCAGAGAACTACCAAACTTGTTTTCCAAAGTGGATACACCGTTTTACATTGAAAAAGACTATTTTTTTTACATTGTTAAGATTAGCATTTTGTGAAGAGTTATTGTTTACTGAAGGGGGAAGTCTTTTTTTTTAAATATCTTTTTCCGTACTGATCTGATTATTTACATGTAAGAAAAGGTGTAATCATCATGTTTCTGTGTTTTTATTTGCTTGATTGTTTTGCTGATATCATCTTTGAACTAAAATGACTTTTTAATATTCTCATAAATTATAATCATTTATTCAATCTGTTCACTTCCTACATCTGCTTTTTTTAAAGCTTGACTAACATCAAAGATGCCTGGATATTTAGAGAAATTGAAAAAAAGAATTAAAAGCTTCATATCATCAAAGGGGGATCAAGGGGGTTAACAAAATAACATGAGCCATGCAGATACAGTTGTTTGCAGGGTGATTCTTGAATTCAAGGCTGTATTCTGAAAAACTGGATTAAAGACTTTGATATGACTTTGAAAAAATCTCAGACAACCCTATGTTGTACAAATAAGGAAACGAAAGGCCTCCAGCAGGGAAAAGTGGCTGAGTGAGTTTGGACCTAGGTGTCCATTCTGGGCTGCCGCAGAGACCAGGGTTCCACACCCTCCCCTACTACCAAGGCAGTTAAGATGCTCCATTTCTTACATTTTCATTTATATAGATGACATCTTATGAAGTCCATATTTCCAGTGGTTCCCCTCCCCAAAATATTTCTGGTTTGATATATGTAAACAATACAACAAATAAACTTTCGAGGAGGGGAGACTGTTAATAGTGGATAAATAGTTCCTTAAAAACGCACTCTCACTTCTCTTTCCTAGTCAAACATGATCGTATGACATTGCGAAGCCGATCCACCTCTTCCTCCATGTTTTCCTTTCTCCTGCGAAATTGGTTTGGCTCCAAATGAGGAGAGAACATTTGTCCAACCCTACATCCTCAGCCTTACTTGCTCCTGAGTAAGGACAGAGATGTTTTTAAACAAGGCACTGAATATCAAAAAACTTATAACCTATCTCATCTCAAATTTATCATGGATTTAAAATTCTGCCTTCTCAATTACAAGAGTACTGGGTTGTACTTTAGAAATAGCTATATGTAATATTAAGAGGCAATTCACTCAGGTGATAGCAGTTATATTTGCATATGCCCAGTACCATTCACTTCACTTTTCATTAAATGTGCATTAACCTAAAACTACCCTAGACTATAAAAGTATAAGAGGATTGTGATAACACAGCATTAAAGTGACAGTAAATCTGCAGAAACATAACATTAGATTTTCTAGTTCGGTTACTTCCCAGACTGTAAATACGGACCATTCTTCCATGAAGTTATAGATATTTTTCAAAGAGCACAACTGACCTGTCTTGCAACCTACTCTTACATCAGGGATATGAAAGCAAATTTAGATGTGGAGGTAACCATATTTTATAATGAAAATTAAAGCAGGAAAAAATAGTTAATTATAGTTATCTAATTTGCAGCAGTATTATTTCCTATGGCAATACACTAAACTGTATCCATGAGAATGCAAAGGAAGCCTTTTATTGACAGGAACCTTCCTCTAAAGCTACTCAGGCTTGTTTACTATTCCAAATGTTCTACTGTTGCTGAGGTTTCTAAAATATAAAAAGGGAAAACCATGGAATTACCATAATTGTACAGCTATGATCGAGTTTCCAGTCTAAAATTTTGTCATGAAACAACACTGGTACTCCTAAAGATCTAAGTATTTTTTCCCTCCTGATTTATGTAATTTTGATACTTACAGAAATTTTAGTAAACAAGTTACATGAATGTTATTTAATGAAAAAAAAAGTATCCCTTAATACAACCACTGTTTTCATTTCAGTGTATTTCTTTCCCATGCATTTGTCTTTATTTGCACAGCACTGTAACCTCTGTGTGGTCCTCACAGAATTTCAACAACATTCCATATTCAGCCTCCTCGTAAGAAACCCCAAGCTTAAAGAAAGTGACTGAGAAATAATTCCTGTGGTTTCCAGAGGCATCCTGGAGGTGAACAGAGATTCTCTGATGCTCTGGAAAGGTAGGCAATGAAAGAAACCTTTATGGTAAGAGATTCTAAAATGCCTATGTGGGTGAATTCTGTGAACAATGGGTATTGGCTCTAAGATAACAAAACATTTCTATAGCTTTCTAAAACTTATAAAGTGGCCCTATAAAAATGTTTGCAGTCTATTAATGCAAAATTCTAACAATCTACTAACTGTTCTACTTTGTAGATGGGAAACCCAGTCTCCCATCTTCAAAATATTTACTCCTAGGAATAGAGTGGGGAATTAGCTAGCAGTACCCACCCGAAAGTAATATCTTCTCACCCTCTTCTCTCCATAATACTGTTCCACAGAAGTCCATACTGCAAACAATAATATTCCTATCCACCTATGTGTTTCTTGTCTATGATGGCAGAATAAGAATTTGAAATTAAATAATTTAACTCTGGTATTCTTCTGCACCCCCACCCACCCACTGTGTGTTTGTATGTGTGTGTGTGTGTGTATGTGTGTGTGTGTGTGCTTAATTACTGTGGACATCTGTTTCAATCTCTAATACCTGACTTGGAAAGAGAATCCTGGCGTCTCTGATAGGTATCTCCAGCTTCAAATGGTTACCTTTAAATCCATCTCTGTGCAATATTTCCCCCCAGAAATTGGCATCTAAAAAGTGCATTTCAGAAAAGCAATATATGTAATATCCCAAGTTTACCCAGAAAAAAATTGTGTGATTGAATTCCATCAAATGTGCAGTCCAAATCCAATATTAAGCTGCCTGACTATAAGAAATTTTGCACTTTCTTGATTAAAAAAGGGCATAGAATAAAAAATCTAGTATACAGTGATATAGTGATAAAGCACATCAGTGACTTTCTCTGAAATATTTCGGTCTAAAATCAATGAATAGATTTTAACGCCAGACATATAATGACAACTACCCCTCATATAATAACTGACCCAATCACAAGTTACACGCTTATATAAATTTTTGATTATTTTAGTGTCAGAAATCAAACTCACAGACAATGCTGAAGTAGTAGACAATTTTTTTAAGTGAAAGAATTGTAGTGGTTGAATTTAGTAAGTCTTCCTGTAGAAGAAAAGATTGTATGAAGGCTGAAAAATATGTGAGAAACAGCTATAAACCTCTCTAAAAATTTGACTTGTACTGGCTCACAAAAATCACAGGCTTAGAATCTCTCCTTTCTGATAAGTAGTTGTGTGTCCTTGGGCAAATTATTCTCTCTCTGTTATGGAATCCTTATCTGTAAATGAGAAATACCACCTCAGTGATCAACCTTTATTGCAATGGTAAAAAAAAAAAAAAAGGAAAAGGAAATATTGATGTCAGAATACTTAGAAAGTATTACTTTTATTCCATTTCCTATCTTATCAACTTTAAAATGATCTATTAATCATCAATTTTAATATGGTGTGCTATTTATTAGGAAATGCCTTAACCAGTCTACATCAGAATCTTTATCTTTAATATAAGTAGTTGAATAACAGAACATCCAAGCTATAAAGATTTAAAATTTGGAAATACGCTTAGGGAAATAATATAAGTGGTGAACTCACTATTCCTTCTACCAAAAAATATTTCCTTACTTCCCTAGAAAAATCAGCCTTTCAAGTATCTTTGTTCACATTATTATTTATCTAGAATGTGTTCCCTCATCTCTTCCTCCAAATAAAACCCTGCTCATCCTTAAAGTCCCAGCCCTCGGTCCTCTCTCTTTCAATTCTAACTATCTATATTGTCTTTACTGCACTACAGAAATCTTTGTTCTCACTCACAAATTATTTGATATATGTTAGATTTGTCTCCTCTTTGCATGTGCACTGAGGAACAATGGTTTATATTGTATACTGGTATTGAACGCACTGGTGCTGGACTTATACAGACGCTAATCAGACTTAGTGCTTATACTTGCTACTATATGGCCTTGAACAAGTTATCCAACGAGCCTTTTCCCCTTATCTTTAAAATGTTATATTGTTACTGTGAATATTGATATGCATTTGTGTAGGGCCTAACATATAATGAGCTCTCAACAGATGTTAGTTGCTATGGTTTTTATTATTATTTACTTCCCTTTCCATAATACCTAACATGGTACTTGCTTGCCACATGATTTGTGAACCATAAATACCTGTTGTGTGAATAATCCCTTTAAAACTCTAGTGTTGAAGATCAACAGTAATGGACACATTTTAAGTTCTTTGTGTTAAAACAGATTTTTATTCAACATAATTGTGTTTGCTATTGGTGATTTAGTTCGCTGCACTACCTAATGTCAATAACATCCTAGCAATTTCATCCTATTATTAAGAAACACAGATAATTTTTATTGATGCCAGCTCTTTGACTTAGTGAAGTGTCTCAAATAACAACCTTATAAAGCCAGAGAAAGAAAACTAAAGCACACATCAAGGTAGAGATAATGAAGCTAATCAATGATTTCCGTTTTGAATTTCCTTATATTGTCCTATGACTATATATGTTTGGAGATGCTCTGAACGTGCATTTTGGCCACATGCCCCCAAACCAAAGGTTGTCATATCATTCTGTTAACCTAGAATATTTACATTCTATAATGACCTGCTGAGATCAGGAATAAATTGCAAATATAACCACAATAACAAAATTATGGTTACAACTGGTTTCATCAACAGTTTTAATGGCTAAATTTTTAAAGCTTCAAATTATGTTATAGGAACAATAATTTCCCTTCACTGACATCTCCTGGCTTGCTGCTGCAGTCAGCAGATTGCAAACTGACAACAGAAAATAGATGTTTGCTTTCAAATGAAGTCACTGAAGAAGCAAGATACTTAGGGGTAACTCATTTATTCCCTAACACTCCATTAGTTTCCTTTTTCTCTGTATATCCTTTTTAAAAAACCTGTATCAAAAATGATTTATTATTGGAATAATTTTTATGTTTTTCTTGCTCACAAAATTTTCAGTTGGCAGTGTTGGCATTCTACTTATTTTTTTAAAGATTCATTTATTTGAGAGAGAGACAGTGTGTGTGTGTGTGTGTGTGTGTGTGTGTGTGTGTGTGTGCAAGAGAGAGCAGGGGGAGGGAGACAGGGAAAGAGACTCCCCACTGAGCATGGAGCCTACTTGGGGCTAGATCCGAGAACCCCGAGATCACGAGCTGAGCTGAAACCAAGATTCAGACGCTTAACCGACTGAGTCACCCAGGTGCCCCGCCATTCTACTTTTATTTCATCCTCACAATAAGCAAGATATGACAAAGTGAGTTCTTTGCTAGAAAGACTTGGGCTAAATGGGATTAAATATCTAAGAATCAAGGAGTTTTTGATTCTACTAGTGGACTAGTAGAATATACTTGCACATCATTATTTGACAAAGGCCATGTCTCCAGAACACATAAAAAAAACTCTCAAAATTTATTCAAAAAAATAAATAAAACTCCCAATTTAACAAATAGCCAAAAGACTTGAACAGATACTTTGCTGAAAAGGATATAATGAAGGATGAAAAATGAACATATGACTTCTCAGACATTAGGGCAATGTAGATTAAAACCAGAATGAGCTACCAGAATGGCTAAATAAAAAACAATAGTGATAACACCACATGTGGGTGAGGATACAGAATAATCAAATCTTACTCATTTGTTGCTGGTGGGACTAGAAAATGCTCTGTCACTCTGGAAAATAGTATGCAGTTTCTTATAAAGCTAAATATGTACTCAGCATACGACCCAACAATTACACATTTGGGCATTTAGTCCAGAGAAATGAAAACTTATGTTAACACAAATAACTGTATATAAATGTTCCTAGCAGCTTTACCCATAATAGCATAAAACCAGAAACAAGCCAAATTTTCTTCAGTGAGTGAATGATTAAGCAAACTCTGATATAGCCATACACAGAATACTACTCAGCAATAAGAAGGAATGAACTTATGCTAAGCGAAATAAGTCAATCAGAGAAAGACAATTATCATATGATCTCACTCATATGTGGAATTTAAGAAACAAAACAGAGGATCATAGGGAAAAAGAGATAAAAATAAAACAAGACAAAATCAGAGAGGGAGACAAACCATAAGAGACTCAGTCTCAGGAAACAAACTGAGAGTTGCTGGAGGGGAGGTGGGTGGGGTGGTGGGGTAACTGGGTGATGGATATTGGGGAGGGTATGTGTGGTAATTAGCCCTGGGTATTACATAAGACTGATAAACCACTGACCTCTACCTCTGAAACTAATAATACATTATATATTAATTAATAGAATTTAAATTTAAAAAAATGAATGAACTATTGATACATGTCATAACTTAGATGTATCTCAGGGAATTATGTTAAATAGAAAAGGCCAATCTCAAAATATTACATACCATATCATTCCATTTATTTAATCTTGGAATGAAAAAATTGTAGAGAGACTATAGAGAGATAAGTGGTTGCCAGGAATTAGGGAGAAGGACAGGGAGGAAGGAAGCTGTGGCTAATAAAGTGTAGCTCAAAAAATTTTTGCAATGGGACTGTTCTGTATCCTGACTATGATAATAATTACATAAATCTACACCTGAGATAAAATTACATGAAATTAAATACATAATCGGGTAATATAAAACTGGAAAAATCTGAATAAAGCCAGTTTATTTATTTGATGTGTTTGGTATTTTTTTAAAAAGATTTTATTTATTTATTTGACAGAGAGAAAGCGAGCACAAGCAGGGAGAGCAGGCAGGGGGAGAAGAAGGCTCCCGGCTGAGCAAGGAGCCCATGCGGGGCTCAATCCCAGGGTTCTGGAATCATGACCTGAGGAAGGCCGCCGCTTAACTGACTGAGCCACCCACAGGTCCCTGGTATTTTTTATTTAATTAATCAATGTTAACTTTCAGATTGTGATATTATTCTACAGTTACCATTGGCGGAAATTGGATTGAAGGGTATATATGTGATCTCCCTTTGTTATTTCTTACAAATGCATGTGAATCTACAATTATTTCAAAACAAAAGGTTGGAAGATATATGAATACAATTTAAAAAAACACAATGAGATACCATTACATTCTATTAGGAGAGCTGAAATAAAAACACTGACATCTCTGGGGTGCCTGGGTGCCTCAGTCAGTTAAGCATCAGACTCTTGATTTTGGCTCAGGTCATGATCTCAGGGTGGTGGGTCCAGCCCCACCTCCAGCCACCCCTTTAGCCCCCATCTGGCTCCAGGCTTAGCGGGGAGTAGGCCTCTCACCTTCTCCTTTTGCCCCTGTGCACACATGCTCTTTATCTCTCACAAATAAGTAAATAAATAAATAAACAAATAATTTAAAAAACAAAACAAAAAAACCCCAATGACATCTCATGTCAGCAAGGAGGCAAAGTAACTGAAACTCTCTTATACTGCTGATGAAAATATAAAATAATAGTTCCTTTAGAAACAGTTTAGCACTATTTCATAAAGTTAAACATACATTCCCTGTATGACTCAGCAATCCTTTTGGGTATTCCAATACTTTTCCAATTGGATTTTCAATCCAACACTTTTGGGTATTCTTCCCAAAGAAGTAAGAGTTTATGTTCACATAAAAAATGGTACCTGGACATTTATAGCAGTCATATACAGAATTTCTAAAAACTGGCAACAATCCACATGTCTTTCACTGGGTGAATGAGTATGTAAACCATCATACTATACTTTTAGCCCTTGGAATCCTTTGGATGAATCATAAAGGCATTACGCTGAGTGAAGTATTCTGCAAAAGACAAAACTAGAGTGACCAAGAATGTATCAATGCCTTTCAGGAGCTAGTAGGGAGAGGAGGGTGTGACTACAAAGGGATAGCATGAAGGAAATCTGGGAGGTGACAAAACGTACCCTGATTGTGGTGATGCTCAAATGGAATTATGTAATTGATAAAATCCATAGCAGTATGTCCAAAAAAAATTACACTGTATTTTAATTTGCAACATAAAATTATTAAATAATAATGGTTTCTGAGTCTGTCAACTTTAACTAACTGCTTTCATGTATAGCAGATACCCAGTCTAATTCTTTCAAGTCCAACCAGGGAAATCTGAACCCAGACTCATCACCACATGTCACTGAATGATGCCCAAGCATTTTTTTCTAGAAACTCCTTAACACTGTGTTAGGTAGAAGCTAGATATGAGCAGTGGAAGGAATGCCTGCGGCAGAATACCGAGTCTTTGAGGAGGCAGGAGACAAGGGTGGTGATAAATGGGTTACACATTAGAAGTGGAAAGGAACAACATCCTAACCTCAGACTCCCTGGGGCTAACAGACCAAGAGCCACAGGTGCAGAGCAGGCACTCTCCTCTCCCACCTCTGTCCCAGGGTAACCCATAGTCTCATTATAATGCCATGTGCCTCGCAGTTCTAGCCCTCTCCCCAGGGAGAAAAGCTGCCGAGAGGGATCTGGTAGAAACCCTGTAGAGTCACAAACTCCCCCACCCAACCGGTGGGAGGAATCCCCCAAGTGATTGGAAGCAGCCTCCATTAGAGATCACCCCACTGTACCTCACAGCTCCTCCGAGCCCAGAGAGACCCAATAATATCCAATCCCAGAACAGCACAGCAGCCATTCCATGGGGAGGAAACTGCCTGCTCTCCCTTACAGAGTGTACTGTGGCTTTAATAAAACCACTTTCTGCTTTAGCTTTGGGCGCTGCAGGTCTCTAATTCTTTATTCATCCATGCCAAGACCTGAGGCACAACACTTTTCACATGGACAACTTTACTGTTGTCTTCTTTTACCAAAGTCCTGTCTTCTTTAAAAATTATACTTGCCAACCATCAATATCAACCCCTAAAGATTAACCTTTTAATATAGAAGATAGCTCTAATGTTTCTACAATTCTTTTATGTGTGCTTCTCTGTTGCATTTGTTTGATCTCCCTTAGTAGATTTTAATATCATCAACGGTAGCTATCGAAGAATCAAAAACTCTCAGGTGTGGCAAAACACTAATTTAAAATACTTAAAATATTATAATTATCCAACAAATACTTGAGTCTCTTCTGAATTAACACACTAAGTGAACATCTCTGAAGAGTACATACATTTAAGGCAATATCTTCCCTACTGATATCTCTTTTAGAAAATTCTTTTTAATATTAATTCAAGAAAGTCATCAAATATTTATTGGGCAACTACCAACTGTTGGCACTTCTTTAAATTTTTAAAGCCAAAATGCTTTCCAAGAAGTACTGTTCACTCAGTAAATATATTTATGAAACATACATTGTCTATTTGTTTTAGCCTCAGTACCCTGAGCAAGGTACGGTGAGGCCAGAGGCATATCACCAGACAGAAGCTACAAAGAGTTTTAGAGTGTTGTTTTTGTTGTTGTTGTTACTGTAGCAGTCCCAGTGCCTGGGGAGAAAGAGCATAAGGCCACTCAGGGAAGCGCTACCCTGGGTCACAAGGCAGAGGAAGGGAGGGAAACCGTGAGCAAACATCTTTATTGTGGTTTCCACTGGAAGTGGAGGGTGACGCAGGGCAAACAGGTTTGGGATTAGCTAATTTTAATAATTTCGGCTAGGTTCTCAAAAATAGGGGTTGTCCCTGGACTGGTCTGGCCCTGGGGCAACTAAGGTGAATGTACAGTGACCAGTAGTGTGAGAGCCTTATAAGAAAGGTGATTGGGGATGTGAACTTAATTGCTGCTCAAGAGGATGTGACCAGGTTGTACACCATCCTAGTTCCATTTACCACTGTCCTTCACATGGACTAATACGGTATCTTCTTAACTGCCCTACTTCCCCACACTTACCAGCACCTCATCTTCCTCCCCAACACAGTACCCAGAACAATCCTTATAACATATAAAACCATATAATTCCTCAGCTTGTAATATTTAGCGGCTTCCCATTTCTCTAAGAGTAAAATTTGTCATCTCCTGTGTGCTTGATTGGGTTCTGTTTCAGGATGTCTTTCCTTTAGTGCCCACAGTTCTTGGTCACGCCACTTAGAAGAATGAAGAGGCAGACCAGATGAATAGTGGTGGGAAGCAAAGCAAAGTTTATTGAGCACCAGCACAAGGCTCCTGAGGAGGGAGGGGACCTGAAAGGATTGCCCTTGGAGTTTCAAAGTCTAGGGGTGTTTATGAGATTGCTGGTGGCCTGTTTTAATACAACTAACCCTCCATGCACCCGTTGTCCAATCAGGTTTTTGTCCATGTGCTCATCTACCTATCAGGTGGTTGTTCACATGGGAAGGGGTGGAGGGTTCCTTTCAGGGTGGTGTAGAATAACAGGACCTTTTAAGGGTAGTTCCTTCTTGGGACAGTGCCCCTTGCCCCTACCTGCGTGTCTTCCCACTATCCTCCATTAATTCTACACCATTTGCACCTCCCAAATATTCTCAGTAACTTTCTAACCTCATCTTTCATAATTTTCCTCTTAACTCAAACCTCTTTAGTAACAAGGGCCCCCATGCTTCTATCTCAGGGCCTTTGTACTTGTTGTTCCCTGTGCCTGAAATATTCATTCCCTAGGTATCTCCATTGCATGCTTTGTGGTCTCTTTCCATTCTTGATTCAAACAACAACTTCTCATGAAAACATAACCTACCAGTCTTCTACAAAATTTAAATACTATGCAACACATTCCACCCCCTCACTTCTTTTCTTTTCCTCTATAATACATCCCACCTAACATATAATACGAGGATAAATGAGAATGTGAGAAATTTCAATTCAGGCATGCTAATCAGGGAACTACCGCAATAGCTGAAAAATAATTGCAAAACTGTGGTGGCTACAGTGGTATTACACAGAAAAGACCAGTTGTAAGTTAAAGAGATCAAGTATCCAAGGGATAAAGAATTCTTGATTAATTGAGTATAATGATAAGAGAAGAGAAAAAGAGATAATTTCCTGATTTCTGGATTTGATTTGGCAAATGACACTACCAGTTCCAGAAATTCAAACCACAGGAGAAACAACTGGATTTGGGAAAGAGGGTGGTGGTTAATAGGTTCCATACAGGCAATATTGAGCTTTAAGTGACACTGGAACACTCTGAGGAGAGCTTCCCAGTAGGATATATTGATCTAGAACTTCCTAAAATAAACCATGCTGGACTGGATTTCCAGATTAGGGAAAAGAAAGTAGCTCAAGTTCTTAAAATGAGTAAGATTGACAAGAAGCCAGAAATAGAGTAAGAAAAGAAAGCAGAGAAGGGAAGGGATGGGTAGGGAAGAGAAGTGAAGACAGGAGAGTTAAGAGTGAGATTTCAGAAATACCCGAAAGGATATTTAGGATTAAAGCAGCCTTAGGATTCAAGCAAAGAAATAGGAACTGTAAAAACCAGGAAGGGACACGAAAGCAAGAGAAAACAAGAAAATTTTTAAGAGAAGTTAGAAGTCAACAATCTGGAGTGTCTCATGGGAAATAGTAGATAATTGAGATTTAACTTTCCATGGCCATTGGATTTTGTCATTAGGAGCCCACTAGGGGTTCCTGACGAGTTCTACCTTTATTC
This sequence comes from Ursus maritimus, assembly GCF_017311325.1. Classification (NCBI taxonomy): domain Eukaryota; kingdom Metazoa; phylum Chordata; class Mammalia; order Carnivora; family Ursidae; genus Ursus; species Ursus maritimus. The sequence goes on along the minus strand of NW_024424453.1, from coordinate 18,044,807 downwards.
TCCAGAATCATATAGAAAATGGAATCCATTATCTTCCACACCAAAACCTTTCAAATAATTGAAATCAGCTATTTGAGGCATTTTTTTCCTGAGGTTTTCTTCTCAAAACTAAATACGTTTTGATATTGAAATATCAAATTCAATTTGCTGAAGGACTGCGGAAGTTTTACTCTGGCTACTCCCATTTATATCTCATGGTACCTAGTTGAGTGTTTAAGTGTTACAAACAGTTGAATCTTCAGCAATTTTGCCTTGAAAGGCTCTTATAGTCTCCAAAATTGAAGGCTTGGTGTTAAAAAGGAGAATCATTTAAAAAAAAGGGGAAAGGAATTGCTTGGAAGTTAAAATTATAAAGCCCATTGGTGATTTCTTTATTACCTGAATTTGCCTAAGAAAGGCCTGAATTTAGTACAGTTAATAATAAATAATTGAAATAACACATCAATGCATCATCTGTATCTTTTCTATTTAGATAAAAAGGTCTCAATGTCTCCTTTTTAAAGATGGATTCCTTCTTCATATTCTATGAGGAATATATCTATATATATATGTATCATATATCTATATCTATACAGATATGTTCCAAAACCCCTGTAGATGCCTGAAATTACAACAGTACCAAGCCCTATGTGTATTATGTTTTTTCCTAATAAGACATATCTATGATAAAATTTAATTTATAAATTAGGCACAATAAGAGATTAACAACAATAGCTAATAATAAAATAGAACAGTTACAATATACTGTAATAAAAGTTATGTGAATGTGGTCTCTCTTAAAATATCTTAAATTGTACTGTACTCACCCTTCTTCTGATGATGATGTGAGAGAATAAAATGCCTACCTGATAAGATGAGGTGAGGTGAATGACACAGGCGCTGTGATATCGCTTTAGGCTACTGCTGACCTTCTGACCATATGTGAGGGGAAGATCATCTGCTTCTGGATCACAGATCAACACGGGTGACTGAAACCACAGAACGCCGAGCACAGAATGCAAAACCATGGATAAGGAGGGACTAATTAATCATAATTTCAAGGAACTTCATCAGATGCTTTTAAAATCACAGAGAACAAGATGAGAAATAGTCTTTTATGTATGAAAAACACAAAGGTGGCTTTCCATTTATTTATGGTATCTAAATAAAAAAATACTTGAAAATAATGAAGGAAAACTTGATGGAAGTGAGATATTTGTATAGTACCTTAGTTTATCTGAAAATAAAGTATACATTCAAAGAGATTTTGGAATGTTAAAATATTTTACATGCATCATGATTTTATGATGTATACATTACAAGCTACTATCAGCATTTGGCTAAAACACCTGTGCCTCACTTTAAATGAATTAGGCATATTCATGGTTCTGAAGAACTGGATTTTTGTGCATTTGTTGCCACAAAACTGATTTGTAAAGGAGATTACAATTTATCCCTAAACATCATCAAATAAAAAATTTCTCAGTGGCTATCTCTAGAGATTGCATTACTGTGCAAACAGCTAAACTGGAACTCCACTTCCCAGAATTCTCTTCCCTTTATTGGTAGGACAGACCATGTAAGAAATCTGCAGAAGATCTGAAAGGTGGAAGTAAAGCATCTGCCATGTTTACACTTGAAAATTCAATGTACTGTTAAATCTACTGCAGGTCAAGTAAGTTATTGGGGCTCTTCTGCTAGGGTAATCAACCTTTCTGATTTAACCAAGATTGTCCCAGTTTTCTGTACTTTAAGTCCCCTATCCTGGGAAATCCCTCAGTCCTGGGAAAATCAGGACAGTTGGTTGCCCTACTCTTGGCCTGCCTTGGTAGGACTCATCTCCTCCAGCTCAGACTGAACTGAACTTGGACTATACTTCTTTAGTTTCTCCTAGCATACTTAGCTTCGTGAAGAAAGGCATCATCTTTTCCAGGAGGTCACCCAATTGCCAAAATTAGAAGCTGGGATTTAATAAAAGAAAGATGAGAGTTCTCATTTGAACTTATTCTTCCAGTCATTGGTGAAAATTTCATTTTGCCTTTATTTCTCCCCACCTTCAGATCTGTCTCTTTTTTAGTACTGCCTGTTCCACTGCCTGCCTGGCTGCCTACAGACCCAGAAACATACACAGAAATAATAGCCATAGTAAACCGCTTACCCAGATCCCACGACTGCATCATGTTAAATCCCTATAATAAACCCTTTACTCCATATTTTGCTTCTCTGCTCAATGATTGATATACCACCAATGGTTTTGTTCAGTCATCACCTAGAGAATAAACATGAATAGCTATTTTAGCAGTAAGAATAATTATTCCTTGTATCACTACAGTATTGTATATTAAGTGCTAACATACATATTAATTTATTGGTTACAAAATTGGAAAGCAGAACTTATATTAACATATCTATTATAAATAGGCATGTTTTTGAAATAAAACTTTGCTCTTTTTGTTATTAATAATTTCTCCTCTTTAGAAGGTAATTAAAATGGCCATTTAGCAGAACATTTAGAATATGCAATCTCTCTTACCATTCTCAAGAGTCATTGTGTATAACATGCACACAGGTAACCAAATCATGAATAATCATCTTAAGTTAGAGAATCCAACTTCTGGCTTAGCAGTTAAATCAACCTTTTTATTTCAATTTACCTGAATTCCAATCCAAGTTGACTAGTTAGCTTTTTTTTCTTTTTGACTAGTAAGTTTAATTATAAGTACCTAAGAAAGAATTTAGTCTTTATTGACTCAGACTATGAGTGTTAATTCAAGACTTTAATGCCAATATCCTTATTTTAGGATTGAATATTTTTTGTTAGGCATTAACACTACACTTAATTTGGGCTTCTTTTATCCATTTCTATAACACAACTATCCAACAGCATTTTTTTTCTTCCTTTTTGGCTTCTCATTTGCCCTGTGCTCTCTTCCTGCATGACTGTTGCCTAAGTCAAATTGCACCAAAACCTGCGTAACCTTAAGGCTTCTCTCATGAGTTTATAGTTTATCTTACGGCATCCATCTTTTCTTATATATTTAAATGGTGATGTTTGCTCACATGACATACACTTAAAGCCAGAATAAAGGAGAAACATAAAGTGTTACTTCGATACAGAAAAATAATTTGATAAAATTAAAACTCATTACACACACACACACACACACACACACACACACAGAATAGAAAGACCTAACTTAAACTGAAATTTTCTCTCAGAAATCAGAATTCAAAAGGTTACCAGCTATTACCATGCCAATTTCACAATGTCCTGGAGATACTGACCACTGCAATGAGACAAAGGAGAAAAAGAAAATAAAGCTATTATTATTTACAGAAGATATAATTACCTACATAGAAAAACAAAACATATCAACCAGTAAACTATTCAAAGTAAGAACGAATTTAGCAATGTTGATGGATATAAGATCAATAAACAGTCAATTGCATTCCTATATGCTAGCAACAAAACTTCAAAATAAAACCTAACAATATCATTTATAAATAGTGTCAAAAAACATTAAATGTTTGACAATAAATTTAACAAAAATTATGCAATCCTCTACAAAAAAAATAGAAAACATTATTCAGAGAAATTAAACACGACCAAAATTAAATGGAGAAACATGCTATTTTCATGGATTGCAAACTCAATATCATGAAGATGTTAATTACTCTCAAATTGGTCTATAAAATCAATGTAAATACAACTGAAATCACAGAAGGCTCTGTATGTGTGTATGCACACACATATGTTTGGATGTGTAAACTAACAACCAGATTCTAAACTGTATTGTAAATGAAATGGACCAATAATAGTCAAGAAAATTTTGAAGAAAAAAATAAAGCTGAAGGATTAACACTACTAGTTATCAAGAAATATTAAAAGCTACAGCAACTAAGAGTGTTATTTTTAAACGCTGACAAGACCAGTGGAACACCACAGAAGATGGAAGAAAAGAACTACATGTTTATGGTTACTTGATTTACCAAAAAAAAAAAAAAAAAAAAAAAAGAGTGTGAAGTGCATTGGATCTTTTCAATAAATAGTGTCATCAATTGCAAAAAATGAATTTGGCAAATCTATTATAGATGTAGGACAGTCCTGATTTAGAAATGTAAAATAATAAAACTTCTAAGAGATAAGAAAAAAACCCTTTATGACCCTGCATCAAGGGAAAATTTCCTAAACATCAAATTGAAAGCGTGTATCATAAAGAGAAAAATTGGTAAATTGCATTATTAACATCATCATGTTACCCTGGGCTTGAGTCAGAGCTCATTTCATTACCAACTCCTTCACTTAGTAGCTTTTTTACCTTGGGTAATTTCTTATCCCTTTCCTGCCTTGTTCCCTCATCTGAAAAACAGGGATGATAATAATAGTACATTATCATGGGGATTAGTGAACTTAATATATGTAAATCACTTAGAATATTACCTGGCTGATAGTCAACACTATGTAAGCATGTAAGTGTTATAAGCATATTGGGAACACTACATTATCTTGTGATTTTATTTACATTCTCTGATAAATAATGACGCTGAGAATTTTCTTACTGGCTATTTGGACTTTGGGAAGTACCTATGAATAATAGTCTTTTGGTCATATTTTCATTGGTCATCTTTCATTTTCATATTACTTTGTGTTTTATATATCTGTATACTAGTAGGATATTAAATATTTGTATTAGAAACATCTATGATGTCCACATGTTTAACTGTTAAGTTATACTGCCTTTTAAACTAGAAGAATAAAAATAAATTGAGTAAGACTTTCAAAATCTATCAAATCTTTTTTGAGTATTAGATCTAACAACTGTAAAATATCCCTTATTTTTTAAGTAGAAAGATATAAAATAAATTTTTTCTGAGAATTAATACATAATTTTAGTGAAATTCAAATTAAAACCTCATAGTTTTGTTTTATTCTGTTAGGAAATGGATAAAAGTCATCTTAATGTTAATAAGAAATAAAAGAAATCATTAGAATAGCCATGAAAAGTATGAAATGATATACGAATGACTTGATAATGAAGAACTTGAGTTATATCAGAAAATTCTATAAAGCCATTGTAATCAAATCAATATGACACTGAATTTATTGTACTCAGTAAGATAGACAAATAACTAGACTGGAGAGAGAATCTACAAATAGAGAATTTAACATGACCATAGTAGACAGAATCTAAGATCTCCATCAAGTTTCCAATCTCCAAGTGTATATACTGTGTATATTCCCCTTCCACTAAGTAGAAGCAGAACTTACGAAAATGGTAAGATTTCTAAGTTACATTATATGGGAAAGGGATGTTGCAGATGTAACTAAAATCATTAATCAGTTGATGTTGAGTTAAAATCAAGGGGGATGTTATCATCTGTGAGTCTGGCCTTTTAGGCCTACTCTACTGGGAGAGATTGGAAATGGGAAAGATTATCTTGATGCCCTGGAAGCAACAAACAGACATGCTGGCAACTGCCTATCGAGGAGGCCACATGTCAAGAACCTGAGAATGGCTTTTAGGAGTTTAGAACAACCGTCAGGTGACAGCTAGCAAGAAGATGATGACCTCCGTCTCATAAATGTAAAGAACTAAATTCTGCTCTAAACCAGTGAGCATAGAGAAGGATTCCATGCCTCCAATGACATCAAGGTCCCAGCCAACATCTTGATTGCAGCCTGATGAGACCCTAAACAGACTAGTAGCTAATTCATGCCTGGACTCCTAACTCACAGAAACTTTGACGTAATAAATATGCATTATTTAAGCTGCCAAATTTTTGGTGATGCTATGCAACAATAAAAAACTAACACAATGACAAAACTGACATTTCAATAAAATGTAAAAAGATTTTTTGCTTAATAAATTGTACTGGAAAATTACCATATCTGAAAAAAGATAAAAATTTGAGCCTTATCTCCTACCATGTTTAAAATATATTTAAAATACTACAGTAAAATTTGTAAAAAAATAATAATAATAATAATACAGAAAGGATACTTTATGCACAATTTGACTGGGGAAACATTCTTAACCAAGGGAGGAAATCCAGAATCTAAGAAAGGAAAAAGAGATATATTTATTCAAATAAATGTTTAAAACCCATGCCATGGCAAAAGTTATAATCAAGTTAATAGTCAAGATTAGACTTGAAAAAATATTTACAAAACATAGTATCAAAATGTGATAATAAGTAAAATATATATTGAATTCATAAACTAACAAGAAAAAGGCAGAACCTAATAGAAAATGCAAAGGAGAAGAAGCAATTAGCAAAAGATCAAAAAACATAAACATTCTAACTCACTACAAGTCAGGGAAAGAAAAATATGAAAACAGATGTTACTTAATATGGCAAAAAAAATTTTTTTTAAAAGCATAAGACCTAATTCTTGTAGGGATATAAGAAAAAACTTATTCTCATGGGTAGAAATGTAGATTTTTCTAGTCATTTTGAAAAAGCACACTGGCAACATCTTTTGAAACTTCAAGACAGAATAAGCTCAGTTCTGAAAAATTAACTTTAAAAAATAGAAGTACCCACCTGTAAGCATATAAGTAATCAAAGGATACCGGTGACTGATTTTTATTAATGTGCTACTTATTTTATTTTTTTTATTTTTTACAACTGACTTCTATTACTGTTATAATTTGGAAAACTGCAAGTAAGGAATACCATCAGAGAAAGAGAATAATAATAAGAATGGCTGGTATTTACATAGTACTTATTATGTGCTAGCCACTACAAACATTATATATGTACTAATTCAACTTTTTAATAATTTTATAAGTACTAATATTGCTTTGAAATATGAGTTGTTCAAAAACACACAACTAAATAGTAGTGAATATGAACACAGGCAGAGAAGTCTGATTTCAAAATATTTACTTTTAACCACTCATAATGTACATACAATTGTACTACAAGCAAAAGATGAGAAAAGAACCCTTTAAGAAACCCAAAACAGACTGCTAGAAGTCTAGCATGGTTAGTTGACATGTTTTTATGTAAATATCTTCTGAGACATTAAACTCCAACAGGCAGGAGGATTTAAAGACAGACATCTGTGTTACAAATATGAGAAGTCAAAGATGCTTTCTAAAATGAACTTTTAGCTCCCAAAAGTACAGCACATCCATGTCAAAAAGACAAAAACAAAAATTAATAACTCTTACGAAAACCTCTGGGATCGTGCTATATTTAATCTATCCTTCCTGTTTTAGGAAACTGAGAACTGAGGAGATTAGTGTTTAGTATGAGATGCGTTTCTTATAAATGTACTTGCTGTCAACTTCTCCAGCTGGAAAATTTGAAGAAATAAACACAAACTCAACACAGTATTAAAAGAGAATCTCTTACAGTTTATCAGACTTGAACTATTTTGTAAATAAAATTTAGGGTATCTCTTCAAAATGATATGTAATATGAACTGTAAGAAAGAAACGGGTAGTGTGAAATCTGTGTGGACTTAGATAAGGACACCTCCACTAAAAAATAACAAAGCAAGCTTCTCTTAAAATGAAATTTCAATACAGCATCAAAGATGTGATGACCATTTAATGCCAAGGGACGCTTTTCTTTATTAAAAATGATTACTCAGTCATGATTTTAATAATTTATCTAGGAAAAACTATAAAGCAAACTTAAATCCCAAAGCTGTTTGCACGTCCTTCCATCTCAATGTCATGGGAAGAGTAACAAGCTAAAAAATATTTAAAATTCTACTCCAACCCACTGCTCAATTTTCCCTCTTAATAACAGCTGTTAGAAGAAAGAAGAAATTTTCTACTACCTTTCATGCTAGATGTATTTTTAAGAAAAGCAGTGAAACTGTATCTGTTATCTCCAGGGTATCCCTCAGGCCCCTCGTGGAAATATAGGAGAGAAATTCCTGGAAAGATAGTTAGCATCACAGTCTATTTAAATGTACATCATTATCTTCTCAACGTTCATTCTTCAAATTGGCTTAGGTATTGGAGTTTAATGAATAAATTTATTCCTTTCTAAGGAAATGAAGTAATTATTCCCTTGACTGAAAACAACCTCACATCTGTTTTGCTACTAAGGCAACCAATATTTAGAAATTCTTAAGTTTAGTAATTTTTATAATATCAGTAAATGGGCATCAAGCCACAACAGGGGAAAATACCCACTTGTCAACAATTTGATCATTCCTTTCTGGTAGAATGTCTTGTCTCTGCTTTGCGACTATTTAATTATGGTTATAGAAGAGCCCAGCTCAGAATTCTGCTACACAGCAGGGAGAGAACTGCTCACCATTCCAAGAAATTCAGCCCAGTCTTTTTAGCTGTGACATGTGTTTCAATTAACACCGATTACTACAGAAGCAATTTGTGAATAAGGGAGTGATATCAGTACATGGTGATTGTTATGCTGGCTCATGTGGGATTTTGTCATAGGTAAGGAAGACATAAGAGAGTGAACAGAATTAGAACCTTTATCAGGAAAGGAAATATCCCTCAACCTGGCTGCTGCACAGACAGGAGGCCTTTCATCTGTATTTTAACAGCTCCTTCCCACGGGCCTCCCCCAGCTTTGAAGGACTTTCCTGTCTCACAACTCCATCTGCACCCAACTTCTCCCAATGGCCAAAAGCCAGCATTTCCAGTCAATTGTGTTTGGGAATTTTTATATCCCTTGAGCACCCTACTGTCCACACTCTCCAAATTAGCTCCCAAGGCCCCAGTTATTGTCCCTTTAGGGCTCTGGATATAAAGTTACATAAGTTTTCAGTGATCTGCCCCTAAAATTACTTTCCTATAGGCCCTATTATTTCAAATGTGTGAAAGCAAGCTCTTTTCTATATACCCTGTTACAGCAGGTATCTCTATTGCTAAACGACATCCTATGGCTAATGGGGAACTGCTCATTGGAGTTTAGATATTATAAAGACATAACACAGTAATGTTTACTAGAATAAAAATTGTACTTCTTTAAAAGAACTGTGTATAACAATGATCACTCAGGAGTCAGTTTGCCATCAAATAATTTGCTTTAGTGAACTAAGGCTTATATTTAACCTCAAAGAATATACTAGAAATAATATGGTGCCAGTCTGATGCCTGGCGTATACTAGATACTGGAATGTGATCTATAGCATGAGATCACAGAGGCAGGCCTGGATCCCCATTAGGCTCTGGCTGCTTTAAACAACATACATTTTTGGAAGTGGGGTAAATTGGTCGTCTTTGGCCATTTCTCCCAATAATTAGTTCCTCCTCCAGATCAAGACTCCTGATCTCACAGAAAATTATGCTACTCTGATATAAGACAGCTGTTCTCTAAGGGAAGAAATTACAATAGAATGAGAAGGTGAAACTTGAAAAATAAGCACAGAAAGCCTAGCCCACATCAAAGGCAGAATCTTTGGAATAAAGAAGAAAATAAGGGGAGGGAATATGTTGTGAAAGACTGCCCTTGGACAGGTTATTAAGAACACTCAAAAACATGGGATATTTTTTAAAACAAAAATTATTGCCATCATTTAGATTGAAAACAAGGGCATTTTCTCATTTCTCCACAATCCCTTCCCACTTGCTGACTAATTGAATTTTTCTAAAAAAAAGTCATAAATCAGAGTAACAGGTGTATTGAGGAATATCTATAAATACATATTTATGTACATATATGTTCAACTTTATTTGTGAAAAGGGAGTTCTTTATTAATACTGATCTTTAAAATAAAATTTAGAAGTAACAGTGTAGTTGGCTGCTAAGCTCTCCATACCACAGAGGTATCAGGTTCTATCTACAATTACAAATAAGTTCCTGCAAGTCAAGAGTAAATGTTTAGTCCTATGTAGGATAAAGATGATTTGTGAGCCAAACTTTCTTAACTTCTCAGAGGCCACATTTTGACAAACAAATTTTAATAGTCACTTGATATTTAATTAAGACTTGCTTTAGGTATATGAATTGTCAGGTCTGAACATTATTATGGAACATCATTTAAATTAGTAGTAATTTAAAACTAAATATCAAATGTAGGCTTCTGCCTTTTATTTTATTCATCAAAACAGTATCTAATAGTTTGGATCAAACTTCAAGCACACCTCCTCTAGAATTTGCAGCTTGATAAGCCACTTCTACCTTGGAATACTATGAGAAACCCCTCCAATGTTCAAATATACATGAGAACAGAAAGGTGGACAGATTGGGTGGCCATGGGGTGGGGCGGGGGAGAATAGGGGGAGGCAATAAGGTAGGGTAGAGGGTATTCTTTTTTACTTTTCCTTTTTTTTTTTTTTTTTTGCTCAAGACTAATAGACCCCAGAGACACAAGATATACTGAGCAGGCTTTCTTTTCATCATCCTATGATTTTTTGGTTCTCTGGATGAAGTGTTTGGAAAATGCTAGGAAATGAAGAAAAACAATGACTTGATAACGAAGCTGCTTTTATTTGTCTTCTGTCCTTAAAAATACTTGGGGACAAATTAAGGAATATTAACTGTGTCTTTGAAATTCAAATCATGAGATTCTACTCCTATTTTTTGAAGAAAAGCTATATGTGAAAAAGGAATTCTCCTCCACAACTTAACACATTTCATTGCTATTAGTACAGCACACCTCTTTCTCTCATTGGATTAGTATATCCCATGCACTGTTAGTTGTTTAATGCATAAGAAGTGTGGGACAGGGCCTCTGAAATATAAAGTAAAGGAATGTTTAAATACAGCTCAACTGATAACATAGGGAAAATGATGACTAAAAAGAGGACCAAAAACACCCTAAATTTTTGGCAAAATAAAAAAGGACAAATGGAGATTGCACACCTTTTTTTTTCTGGGTGGCGGAGAAAGCCCAATAATTTAAATTAATGATGCAAATAAACAAAGAATGAACAATATCTGTAACAACATTTGAATCTCTCTTACGGGCAGAAGCAAGTCTATGATGAGCCATTGCCAGTACCTGCTATGGTCTGGAGCCCATGTCATCCCTCTCACAGTCCCCGTCCTTCCCCAGGCTGCCAGTAATGCACTTAGTGGCTACCAGAACAAATTGGTCTTCATGTCTCTGAAAATGTCTCTGCTTTGGACATGACCTGAACGCTATTGGCAGGTAGCTGATTAGCCACCCATAAATCAATAAGCTTGATTAGATCATTTATATGTGGAAGCACAGGACCTAGAATAGTCAAAACATCTTTGAAAAAGAAGAAAAAAATGGAAGAACCACTACTTTATTTCAAAGTTATAGCAATCAAAACATGTGGAACTGGCAAAAGAACAGACATATAAGATCAATGGAACAGAACTACAGACATAGACAGACCCACACATATATGGTCAGATAATATGTGGCAAAGGTGCAGCATAATTTAATGGAGAAAGAACAGTCTTTTCAACAAATTGGATATGCATATTCCCCCAACCACTACCCTGAAAATGAACCTCAACCTTTATCTCACACATGTGAAGAATAACTCAAAATGTATCACAGACCTAAATATAAAATCTGAAGCTACAAAATTTTTAATAAAAAACACAAAAGAAAAATTTTATAACCTTGAGCTAGACAAAGATTTCTTACTACATTACGGTTAATTTTATGTGTCTACTGATTTGAAATATAGTGAATATAGTTAGCTGTTTGGCCAAACACAAGTCTAGATATTGCTACAAAGATATTTTTTAGATGTGACTGACACTTACAATCAGTTGACTTTAAGTTACTCTCCATAATGTATGTGAGCCTCAACCAATCATTGAAGGCCTTAACAACAAAGGCTAAGGTTTCTGAAAAAGGAGTTCCGCCTCCAGACTGCAACACAGAAATTCAGACTTTCCAGCCTTCAGATGCAAGACTATAATATCAACTCCTTTTTTTAATTGTGGTTAAAAGAATTTATATATGAGATGTACACTCTTAACAAAATTTTAAGTGAACAGTATTGTTAATTATAATATTGTACAGATCTCTACAACTTTTTCATCTTGTAGTACTGAAACTTATATCCATTTAACAACTCTCCATTGCCCCCTCCCCCAGCTCCTGGCAATCACCATTCTCCTTTGTGTTTCTATGAGTTTGACTACTTTAGATATCTGATACATGTGGAATCCTGCAATATTTGTCCTTGTGTGACTGGCTTATTTTATTTAGCAGTATGTCCCAAAGTTCAGCCATGTGGAGGCAAATGACAGGATTTCCTTATTTTTTTTATGGCATAATACTTCAATGGATGTATATACCACATTTTCTTTATCCATTCGTCCATCAATGGATATTTAATTTGTTTCTACCTCTTAGCTATTGTGAGTAATGTTGCAATGCACATGGGAGTTTATGAATCTGTATCTCTTAAATCTGTTGCCTGCTGGCTTGCCCTGTGAGTTTTAGACTTACCAGCCCTCACACCCACAATCATGTGACCCAATTCCTTAAATCTCTCTCTTTCTTTGTCTTTGTCTCTCTCTCTCTTTCTCTCCCTCCTGCTTTCTCATAATATATCTTATTGGTAGTCTGGAAAATCCTGACTAATACAGTAAGGAAATGGAAAGACAAATCAAAGACTAGGAGAAAGCTTTTACAAACACATACCTGGCAAAATGCCTGCACTGAATCTACATAAAGAATTTTTAATATTCAATACTAAGAAGAGAAGCAATCTAGTGGTCAGAAGATTTGAACAGACATTTCACTAAAGAAGATAGATGAATGGCCAATATTGATTCCAAACAAGTGCATAAAAAAGTACTCAAAATAGTCATTTGGTAAACAAATTAAAATCACAATTAGATACATTTCTGCATCTACTTCAATGGCTGAAATTTAAATCTGACAATCCTAAGATAAAGACTTGGAACAACTGGAGCTCTTATACATTGCTTTTGAGAATGTAAATGGCACAATCACTTATATTATGAACATACTCCCACCATATAATCCAGCAATCCCACTCTTACCAAGGGAATTAAAAACATATGTCTGGGAGCACCTGGTTGGCACAACTGGTTAAGTGACTGACTCTTGGTTTCAGCTCAGGTTGTGGTATCAGGGTCATGAGATCTAGCCCCATGTCGGGCTCCACACTCAGCATGGAGTCTGCTTAAGACTCTGTCTCCCTCACCCCTCCACCCTCATCTTTCTCTCTCAAATAAATAAATCTTTAAAAAACAATGTCTAGACAATGACATAAATAAATGGTTAGCATTTTCATTTCTAATCACTCAAAACTGGAAACATCCCAAATATCCTTCAACTGATAAATGGATAAATGAATTATAGTATATCTACACAATAAAATACTACTCAGCAATAAAAAGCAATGAACTACTGATACATACAATGACTTGTATCAATTTCAAAAGCAGTACACTGAATGAAATTTTAAAAAGACACAGAAGGCTACATACTAAGTGATTCCACAATTGTGATGTTCTGGAAAAGGAAAAATCTTACAGAAATCAGGTCAGGAAGGGGATTTTGGTGTGATGGAAATATTCTTTATTTTGAATGTGGTGATAATTCCTCTATACATGTTTGTCAAAACCCATCAAGCTATACAATTAAAAGTTATAAATCTTATCTTAAAAGTATACTTTAATAAAGTTGACTTTAAAATAAAACATGAAAAAGGGTCTGATTCATCAAAAAATTTCTACAAATGTGGCTCCAAGGAAAGGCTAAAATTGAAATTAGGAGCAATTGCAAGTGCTATTCTCTCTTAGCAATGTTAAATATTAGAGAGGGCTCTTCCTGGAAAGGGGACCTTTATAGCACTGAAATTCAACTGTTTATAAAATTAAAGGTCAATTTGATCATACATTTGAGAGCTTGCTCCTCTACCTCATATTCATATTCAATACCTTGATAATTTTAGACAAGGAAAAAGCTTAAAGCTTAAATAACATGTGACAACTTGCAATATTAATTCCAAACAGCTGACAAAGAAAATAAATTTTAAAAGCACACATAAATAGAAATGAAGAAAGATAAAAATACAATATACAGATGTTTTAATGTAGATAAAAGCTAATATCAGAGTAAAACAATAATAGAGATTTATTCAATTTTTAACCTGGTTCTTTATACAAATTATTAGGTAGAAAGAGATAAGCAACAGGAAAATTAGTATGCTAGGATATCTTTACTGAATAAAGAATTTTGATTGTATTTAAGATGTACAAATAAAAATATTATCTTGTTTCACTGCTCTTTTAGTAATAGAAATATTTATTTTGCCTGTTTTTTTCTATTTTAATCACATTACTATATAAATTTAGGCTTTATCTCACCATGAGTATAATCTCAACCCTATATTCCTTAAAGTTCCCCTACATATTTATGCTGTTTTTCTATAATATTTTAAAAATTGATTTTAATAATACTTCCAAATAAAAAAAATTTGTCATTTCAGTTTTAACTTATTTAAATAGCTTTAGTTAAATGAAATGAAAAATAAGCAAAACTTGCTCCAACCTTTGATTTTTCTATCTGGCCGATGTCATCACCATGCTAACCATTTTAATGTTGTCTTTTGGGTTCTGTGTCCAAAGGTACCTAAAATCTGAGGAATTTCCCCAGCCAATACTCCATATACACATTTTTCTCATCCTCACTGCCACGGTCCTAATTCAAGACCTTATTCAAGACCTTATTAAATCTTAATTGGGAAATAAATTGGGAAATAAATGAATGTCCTCCTGCCTGTTCTCCTTGCTGACTCTCACTGTTACTGAACATCTTCCACCTTTCTGATTTTTTCTTTCATCTACTTAAAAATCACTTTTGGTTGTTAATGTTTAGAGAAATAAATTGAAACTGCTTTGCATGTTATACAAAACCCTCGCCAGTCTAGCTCCATGCTATCTTTAACTTAAGACTGATGTCTTAGTCTTCTCAAGCCATGTAATGAAATACCACAGATTGGAGAGCTTAATTTATAGAAATTTATTTCTCACAGTTTTGCAGGCTGGGAAGTCCAAGATCAAGGTGCCAGCCAACTTGGTTTCTGGAGAGAGCTCTCTTCCTGGCTCATAAGACAGTCAACTTTGTGTTGTGTCCTCATGATTGGGGGATTGGGGGATGATGGTTATGATGTGAGGGAGAGAGACACAGACACACAGAACATAGTGTTAGCTCTCTGGTGTTTGTTCTCTGTAAGGACACTAATCCTATTGGATCAAAGCCCCATCCTTGTGTCCTCATTTAACCTTAATTATCTTCTTAATTGGTATTATCTCCAAATATAGTCACAGTGGGAGTTAGGACTTCAGCATGTGAATTTTGAGGGAACACAATTTAGTCCACAGTTCCTGGAAATGCATTTTAAGCTCTTAACCATAGCATACTGTATGTCAAGGCTCGAACTTTTCCCACCTTCTTTTTTTTCTTTATTTTTCTCTACTTTTTTTTTCACCTCCACAGCTTTATTCTGATCTTTCCATGACCTATAATCATCTTTTGACTTCCTCTGAGAAAATCCTACCCATCTTTGAAAGTCCCGCTTAAATGATCACGTCAAGACACGTGGACCTTTTTTCTAGTTTTATCAATAAACTGGCAGTGCAAACTGAGCAAGTTACTTAACATTTCTGCTTATTTTACTATTTTTCAAATGAGAATGTTGGACAAGATCATTTCTGAGCACCTGCTAGCCTATGAGTTTATGATTCTGCACAGGGTTTTCTCAGATGGTCCCCATGGGCTTTATCTCAGTGGCCTTGTACTTCACTAAAGTCCCCATTTTAGAGCCCAGCCTATTCTTCCCTGTATCTAAGTTAGTTTTCTCTATCTTATGCGTTATTTTGTGAATTCTTTGTAGGCAATGACCTCTCAGCCTCTAAGGCACATCGCTTTTTTGGGATCCTTCCCCCAAAATATCAATACATACTGAGTTGTTTTTAGTTTTTTGAGTAAATTTTAACTCATAAATGAAGGCCAGAAACTACTGATAATCATTAGACAAGTTACCACTTAATACTGATGTGTTATAGTAATGTCAATCACAGGTGCTGGGATTTATTTCAGGATGTTAGAAATTGAGTGGGTAATGTGGAAAGAGACAATTTGCCAATTTTCCAGATGATGGCATAGGAATACAATTATATCAGTGACACCATTCAAGATAGCAATAGAGCTAAAATGAAGACTGAAGTTATCCTTTCCATTACTTTTTCCAATTAAACTTCTGTTTCACTTTTGCCTGCTAAGGAGTTGAATTTACACACATAATGAAATATTTGTACTAATTATAACATATATAATAATTTTTATAAAGATAAGTTATCTTGCATATTATTACTGAAATATGTAATGCATCTATATCTTGAAGTATAAAATTAAACTCTGTGTATAAGAACATAATTTAACAAAAAGAAAAATCAGAAAAACATTTTTCAGCATTCCTTCTCAGAACATTGTCTCTCAAAAATTGCACAATGGCTTCCAAAACGGTAAACACACTGGGGGAAATCATAGAATAGAGACCAATATAACAAAAAACAATCAATCAAGCAATAAATGCAAATAAAGAGTATCAAAAAGACCATAATAACAGTTCAAAATAATAGCAGTTCAAAAAATTAAAGAGCAAGAACTAAGAAAAAATATGGTAATAATGGTATAGAATTTTAGGGGCAAAGCAAGAGAACCTACTTATCAAAAAAGATTCCTCACTAGGAAAATAAAATCTTATGTAAACTCAACTGTGAAGACAATTAAGAAGATGATGAAATTGACCTTTTAGTTTCGACTGCCTATTTTAAAATAATGCTTTGGTTTTAGATGGAGTTCAGCACTGTGCCACTGTCTGCTCTGACACATGTCCTACATATCTAAATGAAGGCATACTTTTACATGCTAAGCTTACAAACTTAGTATGTATTCTTTAAGATAAATATGAACTTGAAAAAGGAGGATATGGTTTAGAATCTCAACAATTCCACTTATTTACTGAAGCTCTTTGGATAGTCTACGGGAAGGGAATAATTCTCAATCATTTTTATAGGGACTAAATGAGTATGCATGCATAAAGGTATTTAGGAGAACATATACCACATATATGCATATTAAATATTAAATATTGAGGGATGCCTGGGTGGCTCAGTCATTAAGCGTCTGCCTTCGGCTCAGGGCGTGATCCCAGAGTCCTGGCATCAAGCCCCACATCAGGCTCATCCGCTGGGAGCCTGCTTCTTCCTCTCCCACTCCCCCTGCCTGTGTTCCCTCTCTCGCTGCCTGTCTCTCTCTCTCTGTCAAATAAATAAATAAAATATTTAAAAAATATATTAAATATTGAGATTAAGAACTATACTTACTAATTATTTAATTTTTTTAAAGATTTTATTTATTGGGGCACCTGGGTGGCCCAGTTGGTTAAGTGTCTGCCTTCAGCTCAGGTCATGATCTTAGGTCTTGGGATTGAGCCCTGCATCTGGCTCCCTGCTTGCAGGGAACCTGCTTCTCCCTCTTCTCCCTACTTGTTCTGTCTCTCAATACCTCAATCTCTCTCTCTCTCTCTCTCTAATAGATAAAATTGAGAGAGAGAGAGAGAGAGAGAGAGAACACATGAGTGGGGGGGGAGGAAGGGGCAGAGCAGGTTCCCTGTTGGGCAGGGATCCTGACACAGAACTCCCCTAATATTTTTCATGTCTGAATGAAGACAACTGTAAAAGGACATATTAAATTGGGTTAGATTTCTTTTATGAAATAATTACATCATTTTGTCCATTTTAAGTATTTACAGATGCCACAATAAAATAATTTTGTAAAATCCTATTACCAAAAATAATTTTTACTCAAAAGTACTTCACAAGATGAATCTCTCAGGGACTAAGCAATGTCATGAATAATTACTTAAAACATTTCCTTATAGACCTGTCAATGCCATTTATATTTCTTAACATTTTCTCCAATGACTGATTATTCAAGGCAGGCAATTGGAGTCATTACATTCTTCAAAGCAGGAAAAGTAACATGGATCCTCATGGTGCTATTTAGCTCTTAGAGTACATAACAGTCATCCAATTTATCCCTTTCTAAACCATTGGCAGATGATTACAAGAGGCTGGGCTAGTTTTTCAATTCCATAGCATCATTAGTTACAAGCTTCATTCATCATGACTAGGAAATTGACAAGAGTGAAAATCCCTTTTAGGTAATCTCTAAGGAATTCTAGAAAGGATGAGATGTTGGTGGAAGAAAACTTCTTGGATTTCACCACAACAGAGTTTTCTTTTTAATCTCTACTATGTATGATGAATGAATTTACATGAATATCTAAAAAAAAGATTATACATATTTGAGTGAAAACAGATATTGAGTTGTAGAATGTACTTTGGGGAATAATTTTATTCTTTTAGTGTGATAGGCTTGGTCAGTCTCATTCATCAATAGCAATCCACTCAGATTATTCATTGACTGTCTATTGTTATTATTGTTACATCTTGACGATATCTGCTAGCTGCCCTAACTGAGGTAACTGTACACATTATTTCATTTGATCCTCAAAATAATACTTAAGAATAGCCAATATTGGGGTGCCTGTGTGGCTTAGTCGGTTAAGCGGCCAGCTCTTGATTTCTGCTCAGGTCGTGATCTCTGGGTCCTGGGATCAAGGCCCCATGCCTGGGTCAGCGCTCAGGACAAAGTCTGCTTGTCCCTCTGCCCCACCCTGCTCTCTCTCTCCACCTCTAAAATAAATAAATAAATCTTAAAAAAAAATAGAATAGCCAGTATCATGACAATTTTACAAATGAAACTGAGGCTGGTGAAGCTAGTTAATATACTCAAGGTTAACAAATGAGTAAATGTGGGTGGGCTATAAACTGGGACTTTTTAAAAAATTACAAATATGATATTTTGTTTACTAAAGCAATACTACCACCTATTATGTTTATTTATTCAAAAATATTGAGTGTCAAAGATATGTTAAACATTAAAGCTTTGAAAACATATAGCAAAGCACTCAAGTATACATTATAATGATAAACATAGAAAAAGTTTAAGTGTATTAAGAAACTTTGCTGTTAAGGATAGTTTCAGATTTATAGAAATTAAAAATATTAGAAAATTTGCAAAGATAGCACAGTGTTCCCTATAACCCAAACTCTATTTCACCTATTATTAATATCCTATATTAGTAAGGTCCATTTGTTGCAACTAATAAACAAATACTGATACGTTATCAAAACTAAATTCCATACTTTATTCATATTCCCTTAGTTTTTGCCCAACGTCCTTTCTTTCTTAGGGTCCTATCCAGAATACTATATTACATTTAGTCATCATGTCTCCTTAAGCTCCTCTTGGTGTGACAGTATCTCAGGCATTTCTTGGTTTTGATAACAATCTTAAGGAGTATGGATCAAATATTTTGCAGAATGTCCCTCACTTGGGATTTATCTAATGTTTTTTCTCATTATTAGACTGGAGTTGTGTGTCATTTTAATCCATTCGGGTTGTTAAAACAAAATAGAGGAGACTAAGTAGTTTATTATGTGTAGTCTTATCGACAGAAATTTATGTCTCGCAATTATGGAGTCTGGAAGTCCAAGATCAGGGTGCCCACATGGTCAAGTGGAAGTTCTCTTCTGGGTTGCAGACTTTTCACTGTATGCTCCCATGGTGGAAGGGGCTAGGGAGCTCTCTGAAGCCTCTTTTATAAGGCCCTGGTCCCACCGAGCCCTCATGATTTAAGCACCTACCAAAGACCTGACCTTTGAAAGTAATACCATTACCTTTGGAATTTAGAATTCCAACAAATGAATTGTGAGAAGACATAAACATTTCAACCATAGCATGGGTTTTTGGAAAGAAAGATCTCAAAGGAAAAGTGCCATTTCATCACATTATATCAAAATGAGTTATTACGGTTGATATTGAGGTGATTACCTGACTAAACGTAAACTTTTAAAAATAATTAAAAGCAGTGTATTAATATTCAGAATAGATGTCTGAACTGAGGGACAGATAATGAAAGTAAGTGAAATGCAAATCATGTTTCTTAAATCTATACAAATTGTTTGCTTATTCTGTCAGTTCTGAGTAAAAGATGTGGCAATCTCCTCATATAATTGTGAATGTCTGTTTCTTATAATTTTTTTTGTTTTATATATTCTGAGGTTATATCAGTCTCATGCACATCTAGAATTGCTTCCTGATGAATTTAACATATTAATATCATACATTGTACTTTTATCTCTATACATATAATAATACTTTTTTTAAAGTCTATTTTTTATTTATATAGCTATTTAAGTTTACTTTGGTTAGTGTTTACAGCACGTATAGTTATTTTAATCCTTCTACTTTCTACCATTCTGTATCCTTAAGTTTGAGATGTATCTTTTGAAACTAACATATAGTAGTGTTTATGTTATCTAGTCTGTGAATTATTGTCATTTAATTGTGGTGGGAATATTTAATGTAATTACTCATAGATGTGAATCTGCATATACTATCTTAACAAGTGCTGTATATCCCTTTTTCTCCATACTACTTTTTTCTCTACTTTGTCTTTTATTAGCTATAAAATTCTAATTATTCCATTTTCTCCAATATTTGCTTGTTACATAAATTATTTTACTAAAATTGTAGTTATACCCTAAAGATGAAAATGTGCATCTTCTGATACATCAAAGGTTAATTTTACTTTATATAATTATCTTTTTCACATATATGTTACCTCTTGCCTTACTTATCTGCTATTGTTGCATATATTTTAATTCTAGAGATTTTAAACCCCAAAGACATTATTATTGTTATTATTATTATTATAGAGGCAATATTCATTTAGATTTAGCCTCACAATTACTCTGCTTTTACTCTCCAGTTCTTCCTGTCTTTTCTGAACTTCCATCTAGAATATTTCCCTGATGACTGAAAATCATCTTTTATTATTTTCTTAGATCATGTATACAAATGCTAAAGTCTTTTAAACCTTGTCTTTATTTCACATTTCTTGAAATATATCTTCTATGTTGAATTCTAGATTGGCAGATACTTTCATCAATTTATATAAATAATTCCCTTCCATCTTGGCTTCCTGGCTTTTGTTGATGTCACTGCCAATCTAATTGTTTGATATTATATGTCTTTTTTTTAATCTGGGTGCTTTTTAGGTTAATCTCTTTGTGTTTGAATTTCAGGATTCTTATTATAATATGCCTAAAAGTGGATTTGCTTTTCATTAATCTTGTTTTGTGTTCAGAGGTCTCCTTGAATTTGTGATGATGATCTTTGTCAACTTCACACACATACAAATTTGGTCAAATACTGCTTCTGCCTTATTCTCTCTTCTCTCCACTGAGATTCAAATGATATGTCTATTATGCCCTTTTACTGTATCCCTATGCCTTACTCTCATTTCTCTCTTTCACATCATTACCATTTTTCAATCTCAGTATTTTCTTCTGACCTACCTTCTAGTTTCTTATTTCCTTTTTCAGCTATGTTTCATCTGTGTTTTAGTTTTGGTTGTAGTATTTCCACTTGTATCTTTTGGGTCATTTTAGAGTTTCCAGTTTCTAAGAAGTTTTTTTTTTTTTCTTCTTTCCAAAATGTTAGTGAAAGTGTTAAGCATAATTATTTTAAAGTCTTTTTCATAAATTTGCTATGAGAATGATGATAATTTCACTCCCTGGACTGATAACCCGTGACTCTGCCCTATTTTCTATTATTTCTCCTGGTTTTCTATTATTTCATTTTTTTTTAACTCGTGCCAGATTAGTTGTGATTGAGAGCTAGCTACTACTTATAAAATATTGTGAAATAATCTGATGTCATCTCCTGTAGATGATTCACATTGGTTTCTTCTGGTGTGTAGGTGTACCAGCACTTCAGGATAACTCTTATTCAATAGAACTTTTGCCGCACAGAAGATTTAAGAGTTTATTCCCCAGAAATAGTTAGATCTGATATAAAATACTAGGTCTGCCTCTTTGGACCATTTCTATAGCATCTCTAAGCCAACACTTCTGTTTTCTTCTGTTGTTTGTAAAATGGAGATAATAATGGTATTCTCATCTTAGCACTGACATAAAGGTTTTACCACAGTTTGAAAGACTATTAGTACTCAAAAATATTAGGTTATTATTTTTATTACTATTGATGATTATTCTTCTTCTTTGGTCAGATATTCATGCCAAAAGTGAACTGGAAATTTTGAGTTCTAAAGTTGTAAACACAGCCCAGTAACTAGGAGATATAAGAATGGATATTAATGTAAGTAGCCTCATGTTTTTCCATTGATTATTTCTAATAAAATGTAAGAAAAGCCAAGTAGGTTCTTACGCAGTTATGAATACATTTACTCCCTGTCAATCTGCCTGATCTTCTCTTGTTCTCTGTTGAGATATATCCTTCTTCTCCTTCCTAAAATGCCTGTGTATCTCCCTAGCATAATTTTTGTTCATATGGGTAACAACCATAGTTAATACTGTTTTATGGAACTAAGAAGGATATGGTTTAATAGAAAATAATAAATTATTTGAGGTAACTAGAAATATATAACACAGCAGATATTCAGCCTACATGCTAAAAATATACCTCTTTTCCTGGATAATTTTCTGTAGTTTTAGATAGTTATAAGTATCAGTTAAATACTGGGTTTCTGATTAGTAGTACACTTAAGAAGTCAGCTGAAAAGGTGAAAATCCTAGTTTCTATTGGCCACTGTGACACTGATGCATTTTTAAATTTTTAATCACTTCTAAAGAAACTGAATTAAAATCTTAAGCCAACTGCAAAGAAAATGTAGAGAAAGTACATCTGGAAGAGATTAATGAAGAAATTTATAACTTTGAGGCTAATTTGTTTTTAATAAGAGCTAGAGAAATTCAACCCAAAACTCTATGAAGAATATCAGTATATTTTTATTGGTATTAATAAGAAAACTGGGACTCTGATTCTTTTCCAGTTCACCTAGTCATTGCTAATGGAGTTGTGCTTCAGTATTACTTCTTTTACACTGTACCACAGTGTCTCTTCTGTATATTATCCCCTTATAGAATACAATTATGCCCCAATTTGTTCTCCTAAGTAGCTATTCACTGCTGATTTACAGAAAACTGTCTTTGTTCTTCACTCATGTTACACTATGTTTTGTTTCTCTTTGTTTGGTTTTAGTTTTGGCCTAAATTGAGTTTGCCAAGTGAGGGGAAAAAACTGGTTCTCAAAGAGGGAAGTGACTTGACACAATATGGATCCAGTATAGTAGCTTCCATGACAAAAGCTTTTAGCTAATATCTATAAATGACTTCTATGAGCAAAATAAATCATTTGATGAAAAAAAGCTGTCATGATCTTGAATTATTATTTATAAGTTAAATAATATGATGACTGAGATTTGCTTTAAAGTATCTCAGGACAAAGGAGGTTGAAGGAGACAGATGGAATAAAATTGGAGAGATGCTGGTAACCATAACTGTTGACCCTGGATTAAGCACACATGAGCATTCATATACTACTCTCTCTACTTTGGTGTATATTTGAAATTTTTCATAATACAAAAGTTATTTCCAAATGCCACCATGAATCAAATTCTCTTTACTATATATCAGAGGCAATATTATTTGTTGTTTCTTAAATATTTGAATAAAAAATAAAGCAAGGTTCTTGTACTTATGATGCACAATCATATCCATCAGGAATTTTTATCTATTTGTAATGACCTTACTTTCAAAACCAATAAGCTTTCACATTAAAACAAAATATAACAAGTAAAAGAAATGAAGAGGAAAGAAAATAAAGTAAAATCTAAGATCACTAACACCCCTTCTCATTCACCTAGCCATCAGAGTATTTGCTCCTGAGTGTCATCTAATTTTCATGCTGCTGAGCAGGATCATAAGAGAAATGACACTGAAGGACCAGAACACTAGGAAAACTGTCACTATTGTATTAAAGTAAAATAGCCTTTACTTCTTAGGCTTTTTCTCAATTTTCCAAACTCAATTTTCACGGACTATCCAACATACCAGTACATTTTATATCTAGTATTTTTATTCTATTTAACTTTTTAAAAGTAGATTTGGCAACTCCCACTGCTTTTTTAATTTAAAAGAAGTAAAAGAAAAAGAATCAGGAAAAAAAAAAGCTAAACCAAATATTACTAATTGCATATAGAGAGCATAACCTAGACTCAAAATGACATTCGACTGGAAATGCCCTCTACGGATGCTAAAATTGTTCTCTCATAACCATTTTTCCTCAGTCTTTGTAGAAAATCATGATGTTTCAAGTGCAGTGATATATAAGTGCAATGATGACTAGTGCTGACACAGTAAAAGAAATATAAACTGCTTGAAACCGGCCAAATAAATTGAAGATAACCAGCCCATTCAAGCCCCTCCCCATCATCATACTCCCTTCTTCTCACTGTGCATGTGGATAGAATGTAAAATAACCCAAATGGAAAGCTCTATCTAAACCTACTGGGCAATATGAAATAATAGTTAAATGCTGGATGTGCCAATCACACCTGCTAAACTCTTGAACAGCAGTAACTTGAACTAGAGGACAAAATTAAGTAATCATCAAAATGTCTTCAAAGTGTTCCTTGGGCTGATATTTATATATACAACCTCCTCATCAATGTCAAGGAAGTTTACAAATCTCCTACAAAAAAACAGTGTCCCTGTACAGCAGGGCTGACCAGAAAGGAAGCAGGGAGCCTTCACCATTCATTACATGAATGAGAATTTCAGAACATTTGCATATCTGCATGCCTTCAATTTCAAGCTTGAAATTCTGTCTTTAGTTAATCTTTGGGAAACTGGTACAATTTACTTAAATACTTAACCCTTAAACTCACAGAGCGAGACTTTCTTGCAAAAGCAAGTTAAGATACAGGCATACCTCAGAGATACTGTAGTTTGGTTCTAGACCACTGCAATAAGCAAATATCACAACAAAGTGAGTCAAAAGAATTTTCTGGCTTCCTAGTGCATATAAAAGTAATGTTTACATTGTACTGTAGTCTACTAAATGTGCAATAGCACTATGGCTAAAAAACAATGTACATACTTCCATTAAAAAAATACTTCAGCTAACAATTTGCTAACCATCATGTGAGCTTTCAGCAAGTCATCATTTTTTTTGCTAGTGGGGGGTCTTGCCTTGATGTTGCTGGCTGCTGACTGATTAGGGTGTTAGCTGCTAAAGACTGGGGTGGCTGTGGCAGCTTCTTAAAATGAGACAACAATGAAGTTTGTCACATCAACTGACTCTCCCCTCACAGATGTGTTCTCTATAGCATGTGATACTGTTTGATAGTATTTTATCCACAGTAATACTTCTTTCAAAATTACAGTCAGTCCTCTCAAAACTCACCACTGCTTTATCACCTAAGTTCATGTAATGTTCTAAATTCATTGTCATTTCAACAGTCTTCACAGCATCTTCCTCAGGAGTAGATTCCATCTCAAGAAACTGCTTTCTTTGCTCATCTGTAAGAAGCAAGTCCTCATCTGTTAGCTTTATCATGAGATTGCAGCAATTCAGTCACATCTTTAGGCTCCACTCCATTCTAGTTCTCTTGCTATTTCCTCCACATCTACAGGGACTTCCTTTACTGAAGTCATGAACCCCTCAAAGTCATCAAAGAGGGTTGGAATCAATTTCTTCCAAACTCCTATTCATTGATACTTTCAACTTTTCTCCTGAATCATGAACGTTCTTAATGGCATATAGAATGGAGAATCCTTTCAAAAAAATTTTCAAGTTACTTTGCCCAGATCCACCAGAGAAATCATATTTATGGCACCTATAGCCTTACAAAATGTATTTAAGTAATAAGACTTGAAAGTCAAAAATACTCCTTGATCTATGGTCTGCAGATCCCCTCAGGATGTTGTGTTAGGAGGCATGAAAACAAAATTAATCTTACTGTATGTCACCGACAGCGCTCTTGACCAACCAGGTGAATTGTCAATGAGCAGTAATATTTTGAAAATAATTTGTTTTTCTGGGCATCAGTTCTCAACAGTGGGCTTAAAATATTCAGTAAACCATGTTGTCAACGAATGTGCTGTCATCAAGGCTTTGTTGCACTGTCTTTAGAGTCAGGCAGAGTTAATTTAGCATAATTCTTAAGGACCCTAGGATTTTTGAAATGGTAAGTGAGCACTGGCTTCAACTTAAAGTCACTAGCTGCATTACCCCTAAAAAGAGAGTCAGACTGTCCTTTGAAGCTAGGCATTGACTTGGCCTCTTTAGTTATGAAAGTGGTAGATGGCGTCTTCTTCCAATATAAGATTGTTTGTCTACACTGAAAATCTGTTGTTTAGTATAGCCACCTTCATTAATTATTGTAGTTAGATTTTCCAGATAACTTGTAACTTCTACATCATGCTTGCTACTTCACTTTGCACTTTTATGCTATCGAGATGGCTTCTTCCCCTAAACCTCATGAACCAACCTCTGCTGACTTCAAACTTTTCTTCTGCAGCTTCCTTTCCTCTTTCAGCCCCCACAGATATGATGAGAGTTAGGGCCTTGCTCTGGATTAGGCTTTGGTTTAAGGATTGTCATGGCTGGCTGGAACTTCTATCCAGACAAATAAAACTTTCCATATCAGCAATAGGCTCTTCACTTTATTATCATTCATGTATTTACTGGAGTGGCACTTTTCATTTCCTTCAAGAGCTTTTCCTTTGCATTACAACTTGGTTAACTATTTGGTGCAAGAGGCCCAGCTTTTGGGCTATGTCAGCTTTTGACATGCCTTGTTCACTAAGCTTAATCATTTCTAGCTTTTGAGTTTAAGTAAGAGATAAGTAACTTTTCCTTTCACTTGAACACTTAAGGGACATTGTAGGATTATTATCTGATCCAATTTCAATATTGTTGTGTCTCAGGAACAGAGAAGCGCAAGGAGATGGAAAGAGACAAGGAGGAGGCCAGTGGGTGGAGCAATCAGAACACACCATTCATCGATTAAAGTTCACCTTCCTATACAGATGTGTTTTGTGGCACCTCAAAACAAGTACAATAGCAACATCAAAGATCACAGATCACAGATCACCGTAACAAATATTATAAAAATGAAAAAGTTGGAAATAATGTGAGAATTACCAAAATGTGACACAGAGACATGAAGTGAGCAAATGTTGGGAAAATGGCACTGAGAGACTTACTTGAAGAAGGGTCACCACAAACCTTCAGTTTGTAAAAAACACAATATTGTAAAGTACGATAAAGTGAAGCACAATATATTCTTTCAGTTTCTGCCTGTCCTGAAAGCTCTGTATCTCTCCATCTGTTCTGAATGACAGCCTTGCTGGGTAAAGTATTCTTGGCTGCACATTCTTTTCATTTACTACCCTGAAAATGTTCAACATCACTAGCCATCAGGGAAATACAAATCAAAACCACAATGAGATACCACCTTACACCAGTTAGAATGGACAAAATTAAAAAGACAGGAAACAACAAGTGTTGGTGAGGATGTGGAGAAAGGGGAATCCTGTTACATTGCTGGTGGGAATGCAAGCTGGTATAGCTACTCTGTAAAACAGTATAGAGGTTCATCCAGACTTTAAAAATAGAGCTACCCTACGACCCATTGATTGCACTACTAGGTATTTGCCCCAAAGATACAGATGTAGTGAAAAGAAGGGTCACATGCACCCCAATGTTCATAGTAGCAATGTCCACAATAGCCAAACTGTGGAAGAAGCCAAGATGCCCTTCAACAGATGAATGGATAAAGAGGATGTGGTACATGTATACAATGGAATATTACTCAGCCATCAGAAAGGATGAACACCCACCATTTGATCGACATGGATGGAACTGGAGGGGATTATGCTAAGTGAAATAAGTCAAGCAGAGAATGACAATTATCATATGGTTTCACTCATATGTGGAACGTAAGGAATAGCTTGGAGGACCACAGGGAAAGGGACGGAAAACTGAAGGGGAAGAAATCAGAGAGGGAGACAAACCATGAGAGACTCTGGACTCCAGGAAACAAACTGAGGGTTACAGAAAGGAGGAGCGTGGGGTGATGGGGTAACTGGGTGATGGGTATTAAGGAGGGCATGTGTTGTGATGAGCACTGGGTGCTATATACAACTAATGAATCATTGGACACCACATCAAAAACTAATGATGTACTATATGTTGGCTAACTGAACATAACATAATAATAAATAAATATACACATACATAAATAATAAATGTAAATAATAAACATAAATATAATATAAATAAAATAAAAATAAAATGAAGCACGATAACATGAGGTATGCCTGTATTAGTTTCTTTTCTATTCTTTTCTATTCTAGGATTTTAGGGGGGAAAATTATAGATGAACCATACAAAATCACATAATACTTGGATAAATCAGTAAACCCAGTCTTAGACTAGCTAAATGAGAAATGTTGTGTGAAATATAACATTGCTCTGTGTCCTAAACAATGCAGACATAAAAAGGGAAATACGGTTTTTAAAGAGTCCAGTTTAAAATGAACTACCTCCCACTGGTGTGCTGGCACCAGCTGACCCACCAAGGGCAATTGTTAAATTATCAGGAATTTTGGAGTCAATTTTTAAACACATCCATTATTAAAATTAAATTAATAAATTCAAATCCTATTAATAAGAAATCTAATAAATACCCAAAAGTCATTACTTCCAAATTCTTTTTCCACATTACCTATTATCTATCCCTTGAGATTTTTTTATTGAAGTATAGATGACATAAAATGTTATATTAGCTTTAGATGTACAACACAGTGATTTGAAAATTCTCTGCATCACTCAGTACACCACAATAAGTTTCACCATGTTATTACAATATTATTGACTATATTCCCTATGCTGTACTATGTCTACTGAGATTCTTTATGCCTGTTGTGCCATATGTTGGGAATATTATAATGGTGTGCTACTGCATATATCTCCCCAACTCCATGTTCATACCAACATGTCTGTAGGTTGAAATAGAACATGATGGGATTATTTCAACCATGTATATCAATAAATACTATAAATCAGTGTTGTTTTTTCTTAGAGAGCTGGCTATCAAAGGCTGATCCACACATCACTGTATATTGAATTTAAAGAATAAAATAAACATTATTACACATAAAAGATTTTATATGTAAAAGGTAAAAAAAAAGTCTATGTTCTATTACATTACTTTTATAAATTCTTATTTGACACCTCAATCAAGGGAGGAATTATTTTATTTAATCATATATCTATATAGTAATCTAGTTCATATATTTTTCTAGGTTGGAATGTGCCTAAGCAATGTATTATGGCAGAAGAAAATCTGATATTTTAATTTTTTTAGAAAAACACTCTCGGGGCACCTGGCTGGCTCCATCAGTTAAGCATCCAACTCTTAATCTTGGCTTGGGTTTTGATCTCAGGGTCATAAGTCCGAGCCCTGCATTGGGCTCCATGGCCAGCATGGAGTCTGCTTGAGATTCTCTCCCACTCCTTCTGCCTTTTTCCTCTCTCTCACTCAAATAAGTAAAATCTAAAATAATAATTATGATAAATAAATAAATAAATAAAAGAGAAAAAAGAAAAATACAATTTCAATTAGTAAATCATTTCTAGGTATATTTATATCAACAAATTCCTATTTATGTCTAACATTTAAGCTAGAGTAAAGCTCACTGGTGGTTAAAACATAACGTCTGCACACAAATAAATGGTTACTTTGGTAGCCCTCAATAAGGATATTGTACATGAACCCAAAGGTATGATATAACCTGAAAATAGTATAAAACTGAATAAAAAGTCAGAAGTATTTGGTATAGACGAAAATTACAGAGTAGCATTCTTTGTGAGATAATTTCATGGAATAAGAGGAACTTAAACTATGCTTTTGTAGCCAAAGTAGAAAAACAACTTTGTCTCTTCCACCTTCCCTGTTTTACTTCCCTACCCCTTCAACATGATTTCCAGAATTATCTTTATGCTTCCCCTACCAAAAAAAAAATCCCTGCACTCAATTTTTTGTCCTAGAATTATGTTTTCAGGGAATCCAGACTACTGTAGAGTCCTTATAGATATTCAAGACTGAGTGTGGTGTAAGAAAAATAAGTAATTCAATTGTGACCAATAGCATTTCAGATAAGGTTTCCCATACTACGTCAATACAATTCTTGAGTTGACCCAGAAAAGGGAAAACTACTTCAAGCATGCAAGCATAGGATCGTGAAAACAACTCAATTGAATAAACCTGTACACAGTATCTGCTATATGCGCTACAGAAGGCACTGTGGAGGACACCAAAATGAGCCAAACTGACCATGGCCACAAACTACCCAGTCTCCTTCCACTAAAATTCCCCATAGAGACCATTAAACAGACCCGAATAGAAAAATCAGACTTCTCAGAGGTGATCAAATAACTTTTTTTTTATTACTAGACTCTTAAATATCAAGTTTATGTTTATAAAATCCTGACCAGGCCACATAATGACTCAATCTTTCCAATGTCATTTATTTGGAAGCTGACACTAACAAATTTGGGGACATTCCCCAGAACCAAGAATAGAAAGAGCTTTTCCTCTGGTGATGGACAGTAATTCACCTAACTATATTTATCATTATAACCAATTAGGCAATTATCAAATGTGTTGTCCCTTGACAACAGGAGCAAGACCACTGATTTGCTGCCTGGCCATAATGGTACCCAGTTCTTCAGCTCAAAGGTCAGGGTCCTTTAGAACTTCTCTTATAAAGTTAAAAACTCTTGAAAGCCCTTGGAACTCAATTTAACTACCTACTGATGGATGTCACAAACCACCCTTCACTACCCCACAGTCATACCTGTCTCTTGCCAACTCAAGTTTAGTACACCTCTTCAGGGCTTCACTAAAGCTACAAATTTTGGAAGTTCATCAAAATAGGAGGGTCTCCAGAACTACTCCCCGATGTAGTTGTTTAGAACAGAGCAGGGAGAGGTGACTAGGATACGAGGGAATGCAAGAGAGCAACCATGGTTAGAATACCAATGAACATGTCATTTCCCATACCTTGTGCTTACTCTGTGAAATTAAGCAATATTCAATTTCCCAGAAGCTGAAGTCACATAATGTAATCTCCGGAGCAAGTTAATTTTTATATTTTAATTATTTCCCATTCTGCTATAAAATCACCATCCAAGTACATTAAAACATATCTAGATGAAAAGAATACTGGGAATGCTAAATAGTCCACTTACAATAAAAGTAAAAACATCTTAATTTTCATAAAAAAGCATTATATTTTTAATTAGATGTTAAGAAAAGTGGGAATAACAACGCAGTTTCTGCCTTTGTCAGAGTGGCTTGGGTACCTCAGGAGAGCCCCAAAACAATGTTGCACACTAGACAACCCCACCCCACAATGTCTAGCTTACCGTATGTGGCAGAATTTGGCCCAACTATAGAGTTTAATTTCTGAAAATGATGCCAGAAATATTATGCTGGAATAGAATAAAAGCTAATAAAATTTTATGCTAAATCTCTAATCAAAGCAGTAATACAATTCACAGAGGTCCATTAAAGATAATTTCTTAAAATAAAAATCAGAAACTACAGTAAATTTCAAGTAGAAAGATACACAGAAAATGCAAACATGTCCTTTTTAAAGAGCTAATTCTATCTTGCTGGTCTAGTGCTATATATAAGCAACCGCCTATGTCTTTGATCTGGACAGTAACTGAAAGGGCCTTTCAGCTAAAATATCCACTATGCAGCCTGTTTTGGTGTCTAAATTCCCAACTATGTTCACTACTTCATTCCTTTTGGTCTTACATATTATTTTTGTCCATTTTTTAAAAATTAAAATACTTACAAAAAGGAGAGCATCCTCTTATCATTGGACACCTTAGATTGCAGCTGCTATCTATAGGGATAGTATTGAGTAAATACTGCATAGCAGTGAAAGCATCAAGGATGAAGCATGAAAAAAAGCATTCCTGACTCCTCTGATGAGAACCTAGTAAATAACTGATTGCTACTCTCAGAAAGGAATTCTGATTGAATAGATCAAATACGTCCTTCATCATCTTAATTCAATTGACATTATCTTCCAAGAAAATTAGATCATCAGCTAGGCAGTAGACAGTGGAAGCCATGCGCTCTAACTACCCCATTATACACATAAAGATACTGAATCTTAGAAGGGCTGACTTGTCAAAAATAAAGCAGCTATCTGTTGCAACACTATAGCCAGAACTCTGATCCAGGTCAGAAGGTAAAGCTGGTCAGAGGTCTCTACCAAACTGCTCAGAAATAGGGAGGGGAGATGGAATATATGGAATGACTAGAGAACAACACCATCTTTATCACAAGTTCTTAACATAAATGCCTCCAAGAATTTTTTTCTAACACATCTGAAATTGAGATATAAGGAGCTGCTATGTCTTCTTATAACACCCTCTACTCCATGATAAAATACTTCATAGTGTATTTCATTGTCTATCTTCCACAAAAGGGAAGATATTTTCATTTATGTACATCTTTAATATCCTACACGGAAGTGCAAAGACTTATACATCATGAACATTCAATATATATTTGAGTGAATAAATAAAACAATACTTATAGCAGAATTCCTCTTAACAGTGAAATCAGACTAAATGAATAGCAATATAGTATCAGTTAAACAAAACCTGGCAAAGACAAAAGACAGAATATTATCCATACATTAAAATGATACTGCTGAAAAATATTTAATGACATAGAAACTATTCACTAATGTTGCAAGATAAAAATCAGTTCACCAAGCAAGATGTTTCCATTTTTGTGACTAAATACCTGGCTAGAAAGAAAGCATCACATGTTAAAAATAGTTATTTCTGGGTTCTGGTTTTACTTTCTTCTTGTCATTATATTATGTTTCAAATATTTTGAAGGGGAGCCTGGGTGGCTCAGTCGGCTGAGCATCTGACTCTTGATTTCAGCTCCGGTCATGATCACAGGGTCCTGGGATCGAGCCCTGCCTCCAGCTCCCCACTCAGCAGGGAGTCTCCTTGGGATTCTCTCTCTCCCTGTCCCTCTGCCCCTCCCCTCAGTCGCATTCTCCAAATGAATGAATGAATGAATGAATAAATAAATAAATAAATAAAATGTTTTTGAAAAATACTTTAAAAATAGTCAACACCTGATGTAAGAAAAATTTAATACTTCCCGAAAATAACAAGTCCTGTTAAATAATTATTTTTCAAATATGGTATTTGATAATACAGGAAAGTAGTCATCTAACCAGATCTCCTATATTTGTATAATGTCTTACAGTACTAACTTTAACAATTTAGATTATAGAAAGTGATTTTATACTCTGGATCATAGCTTTCAATTTGAAAATAATGGGCTAAAGGCTAGTGATTTGGAAGGAAACTCATCCACCATGAGAATGAGGTGATTATACCCTTCTCCTGGGTTCATACAAATCTTTGGGAATCTCTTGGTCAATGTGAGCACCCATTTCATAGGTGAACAATGTGAACAATCCCTGCCATGCAGTTTGTTGGGTGGTTAAATGAGATGGTGTCTTGCATAATGCTACACACTCAATGACAGCTAGCTCTTATCAGGCTATCATTAAACTAAAAAGGTCAAAACCAAATTGGAAACCGGAAACTAACAGACATTAAAGGAAGAATTTTTAGTAGAGGCACTTGGAATTATTAAGAGAAAGTAAGGATGATGCATATAGCAACACTTATGATTTCATATGTATATATACTGATGCACCAAAATAGGCAATAAACCAGAAATTGATATGTAATACAGAAGGTAATTACCATTATCTTAATTATTACCAAAATATAATAAACTAAGACTTATGTTTTTTGTTAAAGCAGGAACAACATAATGGCAGATAATAATTATTACAATCAAAGAAATTGGAGATAAATTCCATTACCACCATTTTTTAGCAATTTATTGTCTGGAAAAAAATTCTCTGATACTTGGTAAAAATGGAAATAATAATTATTTTACGAGGATTAAAGGCCAAAGAAAAGTGGAAGTTGGCATAAAGAAAGAAGTTAGTAATATTACTTTTTGATTCCTCCCATTGTTTGGAAGAAACAGATCTACTAGAAAGGGAGAAAAAGCAAAATAATAAAATTAAACTTGTTTGGAAGCCTCAAAACAGGCACTTTGAAATGAAATAAGGATGAAGACAAAAGGAATGGGAAGTAGAATGGATAATATTGTGGGAATATGCTAAAGATCTTAGAAGCCAAATAGAACCGACCAGCAAATATATTTCTCTAGAACATAAAACTGATCTGAATGCAAGATAAAGTTGTGAGGGGAACATCAAGTCCCTAGCCATCTGCTGGGAGCCTAATACTGCTTAATGCCAAGCATCTGATAAATAGTTAATGAATTCAGTACTTGACCTGATGAAAATAGCTTTCCACGATGTTGGAATAGTTGAAATATGAATGTGAACTTGTCAAGAGAGCTGTGTAAATCAGCTTCATCCAAACAGGGCATCTCTATCTTCGAAACTAAAATGACGTCAATATGACTACCATTCCTCTCCTAATTTTCGCTTTATTGGTGGACCTTTTAGAAGAATGTGCATGTCAAATACATATAACTTGTGTACATATAATAAGATGTGAAAATAAATTTAATCATGATTTTATAAATAACTGTCTAATAAAAGTAGCAATGGAGAAATGTCTATTGGAATTCTCTCTGAAATTATCAGAGAACAAAAATGTTATACAAATGACCATTCACTCATTTATTCATTTAATAAGAGTATTAATTGGACAGCCACATGCAAAAGAATGAAAATGGACCACTATTTTACATCATACACAAAAACTAACTAAAAATGGATTAAAGACTTGAACATAAAACCTGAAACCATAGAACTCCTAGAAAAAAACATAGATGGTAAGCTCCTCGACACAGATTTTGATGATGATTTTTTTACTCGAACACCAAAAGCAAAAGCAAAAAAATGCAAAAACAAATGTAAGGGTTGATATCAAGCTTCTGCACAGCAAAGGAAACTGTCAACAAAATGAAAAGACAACCTACTGAATGGGAATATCCAAAATACATAAAGAACAAATACAACTCAATAGCAAAACAAAACAATCCAATTTAAAGGTGGGCAGACAATCTGAATAGACATTTTTCCAAAAAAGACATATATTCAGCCAACAAGTACATGAAAAGATGCTCAGCTTTACTAATTATCATGCCTAAATCTCACCTGAGAAAGTAGCTGAAGCTTGTGTACATGTTTGTGTGTACGTGCGTGTGTATAGCAAGAGAGAGGAGGAGACAGAGACCACAGTGGTTCTCAAGGTTCTCAAACTTGTGGCCTCAGGAGGCTTTACACTTTGCAAAACAAACAAGCAAACAAACAAACAAAAAACAGCAATAAAAAAACCCCAGTGTGTGGGTTATACTTAGACCATCTTTGAAATTTAAGAAAATCATTTTTAAAAAAAGCAATAAACTTATCAGTAATTAACCCTAATAACATATTTCAATCAAAATAACTGTATTTTTCCAAGACAAAAGAAAAAGTAAGAAATAAGCAAAGCAATTCTGAGAAAGAACAAAACTGGAGACATCACAATTTCCGATTTAAAGTGAAAGTAATCAAACAGTATGGTATGGCATAAAAACAGACACATAGACCAACAGAACAGAATCAAGAGCCCAGAAATAAACCTATGCACATATAGTCAACTAATATTTGACAAGGAAGCCCAGTGAAGAATAAACAGTCTCTTTAATAACTGGTGCTGGGAAAGCTGGATATGCATATACAAAAGAATGAAACTGAAATCCCTATCTTACACGACTCACAGAAATTAACTCAAAATGAATTAAAACCTTAAATGTAAGATCTGAAACTCCTAGAAGAAAACGCAGGGAGAAATCTTGAAATTGGTTTTCAAAATGACTTTTTGGATATGATACCCTAAAGTATAAGTAACAAAAGCAAAAAATCCACAAGTGGGACCACATCAAACTAAAAAGTTTCTGTATAGCAAAAGAAATGATCAATGAAGTGAAAAGCAATCTATAGAATCAGAGATAATACTTGCAAACCACATATCTGATAAGGGGTTAATATCCCAAATCATGAATTATCAAGGAAATGCAAATCAAAACCACAATAAGATATCACCTCACACCTATTAGAAGGGTTATAATCAGAAAGACAAAACCTAACAAGTGCTGGAGAGAACATGGAGAAAAAGAAACCCTTATGAGGAACCCTCACGCACTGCTGATGGGAATGTAAGTTGGTGCAGACAGTAAGGGAAACAGCTCCTCAAGAAATCAGAAATAGAACAATCGTACGATCCAGAAAGTCTGAATATGTATCCCTAGGCAATGAAATCACTACGTGAAGAGAGATCTGCGGTCCCATGTTCACTGCAGCATTATTGACAACAGCCAAGAGATGGAAAGAACTTAAGTGTCCATCGATGAATGAATGGATAAAGAAAATGTGGCGTATATATACAGTGGGATATTATTCAGCCAAACAAAAGAAGAAAATCCTGCCATTAGTGATGATATGGATGGACTTTGTTGAAATAAGTCAGACAAAGACTAATACTGTATGATCTCACCTGTATGTGGAATAGAAAAAAAAATCAAATTCATAAAAACAGAGAACAGATTGATAGTTGCCAGATAGGGGGCATGGGGAGTGGGGGAAACAGCTGAATGTGGTCAAAAGGTACAAACTTCCAGATATGGAAGTTCAGGGGAGGTTCAGTTATAAGACATGGAGGTATAGCATGGAGACTACAGTTAACACTACTAAATCGTATATCTAAAAATTTCTGAGAGAGTAGATTTTCAAAGTTCTCATCACAAAAATATATGTATATCGTAAATATGTGAGGTGATGGATATGATAACTAACTTATTGTGGTCATTACACAATATATACATAAATCATTATGTGGTACACCTTTAACTTACACAATGATATATGTCAATTATATCTCAATAAAGCTGGAAAAAATAAAAATTGCTCTGATATGCTCAGTGATTTTTGAAACTTTAAAAAAATAGATTTTGCAACAATTACCATTTTAATTTCTGATACATATTTGATTTTTTACAACAAATTAAAATGCATGTTTTAACGAAAAAAGAGAAAAGAGTCACAATATTGTAAAGCTTTGGAAACATCTTTTAATTCTGACTTAATAGGAGACAACTTGATTATTATATCTGTTTCTTTCTTCAAACTTTTGCTATAAGAGTTTTCGCTGAAGTACGTTAAGAAAACCTGCCTCAAAAATACAAACTTGCAACAGGGAGAAGTATTTTAATAGCCTTTCCAGGTAATTGTAGATATTATTTTTTGATAGTATATCAACCGTTGACAAGCAGTAATTTTTTAAAGTCGCTTGGAGGGTGGAATCTGCAATCGTGTCAAGGGAACTTCAGACTCTGTTACATTAAAATCTATTGATCTATATCATGCATTTCAATGGATCTTTTACCCGTGAATGACTTTGTAACATTTGCATTGTTCATTTGGAAAATATTTTCCACTGTGGTATGCAGATCTCTCAAATATTTACACATTTCATTATGTAGTATTTTTTAATACCATACTTGTTAACATCATCAGGAATCTAATCAGAAAAGCCACTATGGGGAAGCTGTTAGGCTCACTGTCACGGTAGGAACAAGTTATCTAAAATCCTAATTTTCACTTGAAAGTTCAAATTTTCCCACTGGCAACAAATAGTCAGTTGTTTTCCTTGAAGTGACAGGCTCAAATGATTCATTAAAAGAAAGAAAGAAAAAAGTCTGTCAAATACTCAAGTCTGACTAAGTACAGTTTGACAGTCTTTCTTTCAAGTAAAAGCAATAGTTCATGAAAAGAAAAGCAGCTAAGTGACTAGCTAGTTCAGGCTCCCACTCAAGTAATTACACATGTACTTCCTTATGCAATAGAGATTTTTGTGCATTTCCATTTTGTCACAAAATATTAGAAAGATGTAAACTCAAGGGCTGAGATTTAATAAAATTAAAAGTTGTTCCCACTTTATCAAGGACATTCCTAAGTGAAACCAGCTTTTTTTTCCTTTTAATAGAAGATGTGTGACAGTAAAGAACACAGTACCTACTAGAACACTGTCGCCACTGTCTTGGTTCATGCTGAGGCGCCAGCAGTTTCACACACCATTGCCTTGTGCTCTATCAGCGCAAATGCCAATACAGCGAAAAGGGCAAATCATGTTTTAGTATTATTATGAAAATAGGTTTTGCCTCATGGACCTCCTGAAAAGGTCTTAGGGATTTCTAGGGGTCCACTCACGTGGAGATTGTTCTTTAGGGCTCTGGTTCTTCGTGAGGCTGCTTATGAGCATCACCTGGGGAACTTTCACGCCTTCTGGCTCCACTCCAGATTCACTAAATTGGTCGCGGTGGGGCCTGGCATAGGTATATTTTAAATCAGGTAATTCTAATGTAACCTGGATGAGAACAACTAGTTTAAAAGACCAGTAAAAGTGTGTGTGTGTGGGGGGGGGATAATCTACTCCTTCATGGAAACTAAAGCAGAGTACTTTGTGAAACTGTGAAGAATCTAATGACCTCCTGCAGACTTTTAAGCACCTTAAGTCTTTTCTTTGATTCTTACCCCTAAAGCCTGGCATGTCTCCACATATTCTTGAAGACAAAATTTCTTTTATGATGCCTGGAAGACTTGGAGCGAGGAATTCTACAAAGTTTTTAACAAAATTACAAAGACGGTTCTAAAAATTCAACAATACAGTGAAGAATTATGAAGAGAGCCCCAGGGCCCACCCAAGAGAAGCAAAGTTAATGATTCTACAGTTTTTTTATTTACAAAGGTTGATATCAGTTTTTCAATCTGACACAAAATATCTTAAATTATTTCGCTTCTCTAGCCATCAGGTCCACCCTCTCCAAACCAGTGAGGTTTATCAGATAACCCATGAGAGCATCACTTAGTTGGGTTTACACACAGTCAAGTGGGTCACTGCCTCCATAGCATGGCATTGAGAGCCATGAAACCATTTCCTCCCCTTCCCACAAATTCAAATGATATTTGTCAAATATCTGCTCACTGTTGGAACTCTATCCATTTGACTTAAGACTTAAAGTAGACTTTAGCCCTTAAAAATAATTTTTTTCTTAGTAATGCAAAAAAAGGTAGCCTGGATATTTATTTCTCCCCTACAATGAGCAAATCAAAAGCTTTTTCAGTGGAAGCTAAATTAGTTGAGTGGAATGGAATCCATATGCAGTGTGACAGCTGACCCCTTCCCAAACATCCAGGCCCTTCTTCCTATGAGGCACTGTGTTTGATGTGGAGTTACTGAATCAGACCTCTCTCTTTCTCTCTTTCCCCACCCTTTCTGGCACCCTCTGTTTTTTAGCTTAGAGAATGTGCATTTAGTATCATCATAGGGCTTCCTTTGTGTGGGAAATACAAATCCAAAAGCACCTGAGGCAGAATTTTCTAATCATTTAAAGAGCATTCAAATGTAGCATATATCAATTAATGTGATATTTAGCATAACATACTGTGCAAATTTTCAATCAGTTCAGCATCCTAGTAATACATATAACATGCAATTCGAAATCAAATTATTTTTATTTACCCTCATAAAAAAGTACACTTTAGATGGGGGTGATTAATATCTTAGTTACAACCCTTAAACATATTTTCAATTATTTTCTTCTCTTTTAACTAAACTATCATTTTTTATTCATCAAAAATTTTTAAAATTTATAACATCTATCAAAACATCTCTAGCTTGTATCTTCTCACTTATATGTAAAATTTCTTGAAATTTACCATTGAATGAATGGACTTGGTCACCCATTTGCCTCCTAAGCACATGAAGTCTGTTCTGTACTTGAGTGTTTCTATAATACCAATTAGCCCATAAACAACTGGAAAATAGGGGAACGATGAACTATCATATGAAAATTATAATAATTCAAGAGAATCTTTTCTAGGGAAGGGAATACAAAAATGAGAAGTAGTAGAGTAAAATTTTGAGCAATAAAGGAGAGATCCCTTTCAACTGTATTTTAAGGAAGTTTAAACGGATTCCCTATATCCAGGGTTCCCTCTCCAGGGAGATGGACTCGCATTGTGACTCTGGGTTCAAGGAAGGTTGAACTTCCTGCTGTGCCCACCTCGACTGCAACCCCACTGCTCAGCTCTCTATATCTGTACAAGCTCAGTGTCCCCAAGTCAGTATTTCTACTCTGTTGATTTTATATAGATTAATATCCCAAAAGGCAGTCCTTAGCCACGCCGAACTTCCTGCCTGGACTGTCCAAATTACTTCCAAAACTACAATTATTATTAATTTTTGGTAGCGTTTTCTCCACAAAGTTGTATAGGTTTTGCAAGGTCTGCCCTTCCCCTTTTTCTAAGATGTTCTATTATCTTTACTGGGAAATTTACAAAATGCCTGGGTTTTCAGGTTCACATGCACTGTGTTATGGAAAAATCCCCTATGCCTGTTGTCTTGAGGAAAATAAATGGTGAATATAGGTTAATCTACATCGAATTTTTCTGAGATAATTTATAGTTAAACTTACGAAAGTGTTTCCTTAAGTAAACTAGTCACTGTGATATAGCCTCCTTTATTGAAAAGTCTTACTACAATAAAGGCTGTGTTTCAATCTACTTGTTTTTTGAAGTATTCTCTATTATTGCTTAGAATAAAAATCAGGTTTGAGGTTATTCTTTGTGGTATTAATTTTCCCCATTTAAAAATTAAAAATATCATGTTGAACACTGATCAAAATAAAATAGCCATTCCATATTCAACACAGAATCAATCCTTTCATACATATGTCATTTATTAAATTACAATCTAGTCAAATTTTAAATCCTGGTGAGATAGCCATTATTTTTCATTATTTTTACTTAAAGAAAATATGTCTAAATATAACTCCCTCTTATGAAAATAGCTTATTCCATTTGTACAAAAAAATTAGCAAAAAAAGAAATTTTCATGTTTCTAGTCTGGATGAAACTATGCTACTAGACATTCATGATTGTTCTCAAGGTTATATCCTTTTTTTTTTCTTTTTTGCCAAAAGAAGTAGGAAAAAAGCTACATATTGTAAATGTTCAATCTCCTTCCCCTCTCTAAAAGAGAGAAAAAGGAGAAAAGTAGAAGGGTTGATGATTCAACAGAAAAGAATCCAGATTCTGTGCTTAGTGAAAGCATGTATGGTGCCCCTGTGAGAGACAAATAGGCTTTAATGAAGCTACCAACACTTAAGTTATGAAAGCAGTACTTATAGAGGTTTATTGAACACATTACATCTATTATTAAATTACTCATGAAAGAGAAATAAGAAAGATTGCATCCATTTGCTAAAGCCACCTTGCAGGTGGGTCTTGACTAAGACAGCGAAGCAGACCAATCATGCTCTCCACTAAAAAAAAAAAAAAAAAAAAAGTGAAAGTATATCACATATTTAAGAAATTAAATGTAGGATGATTTGCAGTAGCTGAGGCTGTCCCACCTACCTAGAAAGCCTTCAACTGCCTTTCCTGACAGGCAGATCATATGTCTCAGTAGAGTGCTTGGGACCCAGACTGGTAGCTGTGTGCAACAACCTTACGTAGTTCAGAAATCTTGAGACACCAATTTCTGAACATTCTAACATATCTGGGATCATTGTGTGTCTTTTGATGTTCTCTCGTGATTGTTGTTGAATTGTTACATAATTGGCATTACTGTTCATGTGCAAACTTGGTCATATTTTTATTGCTTCAATTTAGTTTCATGCATTGAGTTTAACTGCCATTTACAATGAGTTCTTGCTTGATGTCGAAAAGCTTTATTTTCATACCATCTGTAATGATTAGAAAAGTGCCAACATCTAAACTTTTAGAAATAGTGCCAGTGGCTAAAAAGAAAATCTAAGAGTCCAAAATTGAGCATTCTTTAATGAAATGTAGTATTACTAATGCTTTTGAAGATGCAGAAGAGAAAATGTGCAGAAAAACTTTATGTGATAAAAAAGTGTGTGTCATACTTTAGTTGGCAACATTTTTTTTCTTTCTTAGCATGTACAGTAATGGTGCATATTAGCAATGACAGCATAAGATTCAATAAATACAATATTTTTGAGGAGAAGAATAACAACCATCAGTAGCAATGGGATTTCAACAATAGTTACTGATCCTTTTACTTACAGAACTCTAAGCTGGTACCATTTGAATTAAAAGTCTCATTTGTAAATTCGAAAAAAGATGATTTTATATTATCATACTCACTGCCTTCAGAATAGGAATA
Source organism: Ursus maritimus (assembly GCF_017311325.1). Lineage (NCBI taxonomy): Eukaryota > Metazoa > Chordata > Mammalia > Carnivora > Ursidae > Ursus > Ursus maritimus. Next base: position 18,002,587 of record NW_024424453.1, on the reverse strand, counting down.
CTGCCCTTCTAGGTTCTTGGTTCCTAAAAAACTCCTTGCATTATTAATTGACAAGGTGTGAGAGGATAAAGAAAAGCTTTAATTTCTAGATCCTCAAGAATAAAGAAAATATTTCTCCACACTTTACTAGATGGCTTGCAAAATAAAGTGATGTCAGATAATCTACTAATGTCAACAAAGAAATGATAGATGCGAAAAAAAATGACATCTCTCTAAGAATGTTTTTCAGAAACAGAAACATACCTTTTATTACCTCTTACATTTATTCAACAATGATATATTGTCTATCTGCCAAGAAGAGCTCAAATATGTCATTACCCATACAAATATAGCCTAAAATATTTTCTAATGAATTATAATAGTCTTTTCCAAGGTATATATTCATCCCTTACCCATAGTAATGAAGTTCTACCCTCCAGAAAAGGAGAAAAATGTATATTGTCCTGACACAATGAGGGGATAGCAAAAATAAAGCACCCAATATCCCCACACCTTATTTGAAATGTCTAAAGTGTTTCACTGAATATGTAATAAGACCCTCAGAATTTTGATCATCAAGGTCCAAGAAGCTGGGGGAAAAAAAATGGCATTCTATGTTTTTCCTAGGCATTTTCTGCAAATATTAAGAATGAGGTGACTCTTTTGGTATCATACAATTCTCAAATTCCTGAGAAAATACTTTAGTGTTTAAATATCAAATCATCTCTTGTTGGCAACATGAAAGAAGGTCCCTATTGAACTTTCTGAAAAGCAGCTCAGCAATATATTTATGTATGGTTTCTTAAGTTGAACTAGGAAAGAACCACTAGGTAACGTCACATGGTGGTAACAAACTTTAACGAGCATTTAATTGGCTCTGTGCATGGAATCAAGATCTAAATAAAACAAATGCCCCTATAGACATCAAGAATTCTGAGATTTATAAACATTGATTATGTTGTACACGTGAAACTAACATAATGGCATATGTCAATTATACCTAAATTTAAAAAAAAAAGAATTTTGAGATTTAGATTCTGAAACATTTTTCTCTCTGATTACTCCACAGAAATGGAATGTCCCCCACCCAAAATTTGGTTCAACATAGAGAATGAAGATACCACACACTTGCCAAGAGGGTATGAAACCAGAGAAAGCATTATTATGGCTCTCAAGCAGGTCTGAAAATGGCTTAAGAGAACAAGAAAGGAAACTGGATTGGGATTTTTATAGGGGCTGGGGGTAGGACTGGCCTGAGGGTTCCCATATATGGTTTGGACTTCCTGTCTGTACCAAAGGAGGGGGCGCATGGCCTATTTACTAGCCAAGATGTGGGGCCAAAGAGGAAGGAGAGGTGAGGTTTAAAAGTTGTCAGCAAACACCAAAGCATGGATTCCAACTGTTTATTACACTTTCCTCACCCTTTACAACTTAAAATTCTCAGACCGAACTGAAACTAAACCCTTCTGTTTGACTAATAATACTTCACTTGTGGACTACTGTCCATTTCTACTTTCTTCAGCTTAATGGTTTTATAGCTGTCCTTCTTGTCAGTCAGAGTCCAGTTAGGAAATCAAAGGTCACAGCAAGTAGCTCAACAGAGGCAATTTAACGTAAGTAACTAGTTACAGAAGTGTTAGAATCACCAAGAAGCCAATCTACAGTTGGTGGGAAAGCCAGGGGCGCCTGGGTGGCTCAGGCATTAAGTGTCTGCCTTCGGCTCAGGTCACGATCCCAGCGTCCTGGGATGGAGCTCCGCATCGAGCTCCACATCAAGCCCCACATCGGGCTCCCTGCTCGGCAGGAAGCCTGCTTCTCCCTCTCCCACTCCCCCTGCTTGTGTTCTCTCTCGCGTGGTCTCTCTGTCAAATAAACAAATAAAATCTTAAAAAAAAAAAAAATTAGGAACAACATGGAGCTAGAACCATGGCAGAGGCTACACTGAGGAAGTGGGAACTACAGAGGTGATGTCGTCTATATGGACCTAGAACCAGGCAGGGACACCAACAGGAACAAAGAACAAAGACAGATTTGCTGTGAAACCATTGAAATTTAAACCTCAGGGCCCTGAAAAAGACCTTAGCAATGTATTTACATGGTCCTGAGTTGTGAAGATGTTAAGAATAAGAAATTTAATAGGACATACTAACAGCACTTGATTAAGACCATGTTTTATTTCCATTCTAATTTTCCCATATCACATTTCCCTGACATGGGAGTAGCTACCAGAATTTGACCCAAGGGGCAGTAGAATTGGAGATACAATTAAAGAGATCTCAGTGAGATATGATGTGTGGCTTGCAGGCACTTTCATGTATAGTGAAATTATTGCTGGCCATCTTGGTATAAAACTGGCCTCTAGAAATTCCTCTACTGTCCAATGTGTATATCTATCTAATGTCCTGACAGGATTGAGCACTGTACTATAATATGAAACTATTCTAGTGTGTCCAGCACCAAGTATGTGTGTGATGGAAGAGAAATTGCATTTGCAATGTGTGGACACAAAAGGCTACTTTGGGGAAAATTCTTCTGATTGTCTATCATATAAAATTCTAAGACAATTCTTAGGTTGTTAAAATCTAAAGAAAACGAAGTGCCCGTTTTTAGTAATATACTTTATACAGTGTATATAATTATAAATGTGCAATACATTTTTTATAAAAATCATGCAAAGTAGAAAGTTAGAATTCCTGTGTTTTCAACACACAAATCTTTAGCAGTACTATGAATAGCCAAAATGTCTGCACATGAAATCAGGTGTTATGTGCATCTCAACTATAAATAATAAAAGAACAACTTTTGATCAGCCATGCCAGAGGAAAGACTACATTATCTTATACTCTGTTCAGGTAAAATATCACAAAATCATTGTCATAGGAAGAAGTAATTAAAGAGTATGCCATCAAAAATATTGAAAACAAATATTATCAAATATTATGGAGGTACAGCAGTAAGTTTATGGAAACTTTTGCGATATTTATCTTGGTTTTTTGATGTTTGTAATATATGCCAACTTTTAATTTATTTTTTTTAAGATTTATGTATTTATTTGAAGGGGGGAGGGGCAGAGGCAGAAGGAGAGAGAGAATCTCAAGCAGACTCCCCACCAAGCATGGAGCCGGACCAAGGGCTCCATCCCATAACCCTGAAATCATGACCTGAGCCAAAATCAAGAGTTGGACACATTAACTGACTGAGGCACCCAGGTGCCCCTTGCCAGCTTTTTAAATCATTAAAACTGACTTCTTTTCTCATTCTAGGTAAATATTCACTCCTAAATGTAATTTGTATATGTAATTTTATATTCTTTTTCTGGAAGAGGGCTCAAAACATTATGCAATTTTCAGGCCCCAGCAAACTTTTATCCCCTCTGACAGAAGAGAAATCCCTGATTTCTATCTTCTTTCTGCCCCCAACCTCTCCCCTGCACTTCACATTGACTGAACCTAGCTATGGTTTAGTCAAAAGAGAGCCTGGGAAAAACAGACTGCAGGGGTCAGCTCCCTGAGATACACCCCAGTGCTCTAGAATAGTTTGAGGCTGGGAGGTTAGATTCAAGAGCAAAAAGCAATGACCAGCACCAGCCATTCACTGTAAACCATATTTAGAAAATCTCTTCCCGGGGCGCCTGGGTGGCACAGCGGTTAAGCGTCTGCCTTCGGCTCAGGGCGTGATCCCGGCGTTATGGGATCGAGCCCCACATCAGGCTCCTCCACTATGAGCCTGCTTCTTCCTCTCCCACTTCCCCTGCTTGTGTTCCCCCTCTCGCTGGCTGTCTCTATCTCTGTCAAATAAATAAATAAAATCTTTAAAAAAAAAAAAAAGAAAAAAAAAGAAAATCTCTTCCCGCCTCCCATTCTGTCTCTCCTGGCATTGAGGGTAGGAGTTGAACACCAGGATTTCCCATTTTCTCTCTTAAATTTCTAAACCAATAAACGAGTTCAATTTCTAGACAGGTTCAGGGTGAGCTGATCCATTTCATTAATTCCTTTTGGCAAAGCAAATGCTGTTTTTAAAAAAAGAGGAAGAAGAACAGTATGAAGTCCCACATTCATCTTTCCATATACCCCTTTTAGACACCAATGTGAACCCAATCTATGAAAAAAAAAAAAAAAAGCTGGACTTCCAACACTTTCCTCAGCTGTAACAACCCTTAATTTAAAACTAAAAATCACAGCTAGCTAAGCTCCAAAAGACCTAAATTCCTTAAAATGAGTCTAATAAACTTTAGACCTCTTATATACATTTATAATATTTTATAGACAATAAAAAGAATCTCTTCAGGACAAAAGTAAACAGAAAAGGCTGTTCTATTTAGTTTTATTGCTTCCAAGTGTGTTTAGAGATAGTCAGGGAATATATGACCTAGTTTGTTTTCAGTTACATATTTAAACTAATGCCAGAAGAATAAGTGAAAAAGATGTGTTACTACCAAAGTATACACATCTGTGTTGATCTTACCACTTTAAACATTGGTGGTTATGAACAACTTAGTGGTAAGGGTTTATTGTAAAATAACATTGGTTTTAAGATATGAAATTAAAGAGTCCTCTAAAATAGAGAGCATTCCTTCATGAATGAAAATGATTAATACCGTAAGTGAAATTCTAGTTTCTCATGAATTATATTAAGATGACTATATCCCAGTTTGTAAATGTCAATATGGAGAATGTTACCATTTTAACAATATCAAATTTTGTAATTGGTGCATATATGATGTCAACAAAAAGGATTTTAAATCTTGGGTACAAAGAATGAAAGATACCAATATTTTTAGTAATGTTTTAATTTAAATGTGATTTCAGGGGCGCCTGGGTGGCACAGCGGTTAAAGCGTCTGCCTTCGGCTCAGGGTGTGATCCCAGCGTTACGGGATCGAGCCCCGCATCAGGCTCCTCTGCTATGAGCCTGCTTCTTCCTCTCCCACTCCCCCTGCTTGTGTTCCCTCTCTCGCTGGCTGTCTCTATCTCTGTCGAATAAATAAATAAAATCTTTAAAAAAAAAATGTGATTTCAAATGTGAACAACAAAACTATGATACAAAAAAGATTCATTTATTATGTATTTAGAAACATGTATGTTACTATCTACAATAAGCTATACATTGTTGATGAATATATGTATGTATTCGTATAGGAGACACGCTGTCATTAGTTTTCTTATTTTATAATCAGCATATTAAAAACCAGTAAGAGGGTGATGGATATTAAGGAGGGCACGTGATGTAATGAACACTGGGTATTATGTAAGACTGATGAATCATTGACCTCCATCTCTGAAACCAATAATACATTATATGTTAATTAATTGATTTAAATTAAAAATAAAGTAAAATAAAATAAAATAAAAACCAATGAGATTAACTGATTCTCTCCAGTTCATAGAACTACTAAGTAATAGACTTCGAATTCAAAAAAATCTATTATTTCCCTTTTTCCCAATATGCTATTAAGTAGAGTAAGCATTAAAAATTGTATATTTGTTGTATAAATATAAGTAGTTCCTCTTAGGGAATGTCATTAAAATCATACTTTATTCTTTAATTCTCCAAAAAGAAACAAACTTAAGTATAGTGTTTACATAGTCCTCGACCATCTCCTCCAGGAGCTATATTTATGCACTGGGGAATGGACACCTACTTTTTTTGTGGGATTTAAGCATGGGCTCCAGAGGCCTTAATCCTGTCTTCACGTGTCAATATCTGAAATGTCTGAACTTTTCTTTTTAATTCACTTTCTCCAAATCTAATCTTCTAACCACTAGCGTCAGGATTACTCAAGGACCGGAACAATTAGGCAAGGAAAAAAAAAAGGCATGCAGGTTGCAAAAGAGGAGGTGAAATTACCTATATTTGCAGACGACATGATCCCATCATAGAAAATCATAAGTAATCCACTAGAAAACCATTAGAACTAATAAGTGAACTCAGCAAGGTTGTGGAATACTAGATTAACATCAAAAAATCAATTTATCTCTCTATGCTAGCAATGACCATTCCAACAATAATACTAAGAAAAAAATTCCACCTATAATAGCATCAAAAGAAAAAAATATTTAGTATCAGTTTCATAAAAGATGTACAGGAACTGGACATTGAAAACACAAAACATCACTGACAGAAATTAAATAAGTTCTAAATAAATGGAAAGACATTGCATATACACCAATTACAAAACTTGATATTGTTAAGATGGTAATATTCCCCATATTGATTTACAGATTCAAAGCAATTCCTAACCAATTCCCATCTAGCTTCATTGCAGAAATTGACAAGTTGATCCTAAAATTTATATGGAATTGGAAAGGACCCAGAAGAGCCAGAACAATCTTGAAAAACAAAAATAAAGCTAGAGGACAAACATTACGCAATTTCAAAATTTAACCCAGATCTACAGTAAACAAGAGTATAGTGCTGGCTGGCATAAGAGTAAACAGAATTAATGGAAAAATTGGGAGTCGGAAAGAGAGTCTTACGTTTATGGTCAATTGACTTCCAACAAAGGTGTCAAGACATTTCATTAGAGAAAGAATAACTTTTTAACAAATAGTTCTGAGACAACTGGATATTCACATGCAAAGAAATGAAATTGTACCCTACTATACACCACACACAAAAATTAACTCAAAATGGATCACAGAAATAAATGTAAAAGCTAAAATCATAAGAAGTACAAGAATAAATCATGATGTTGGGTTAGGCAATCGTTTCTGAGATACGACACCAAAAGCACAGGCAACAAAAGAAAAAATAGATAAACTACATCAAAATTAAAAAGTTTTGTGCTTCAATAGCCAACATCAAGAAAGTGAAAAGACAACCCACAAAATAATGGGAGAAAATATCTGCAAATCATATACCTAATAAGAGACTTACATTCAGAGTATGTAAAATACTCTTACAACTCAGTACTGAAAGAGCGAATAATTAAAACCTGGGCAAAGCAATGTTCATAGCAGCAATGTCTACAATAGCTAAATCGTGGAAGGAGCCGAGATGCCCTTCAACAGATGACTGGATTAAGAAGTTGTGGTCCATATATACAATGGAATATTACTCAGCAATCAGAAAGAATAAGTTCTCAACATTTGCTACAACATGGACGGCACTGGAGGAGATAATGCTTAGTGAAATAAGTCAAGCAGAGAAAGACAACTATCATATGATTTCTCTCATCTATGGAACATAAGAACTAGAATGATCAGTAGGGGAAGAAAGGGATAAAGAAAGGGGGGGTAATCAGAAGGGGGAATGAAACATGAGAGACTATGGACTATGAGAAACAAACTGAGGGCTACAGAGGGGAGGGGGGTGGGGGAATGGGACAGACCGGTGATGGGTAGTAAGGAGGGCACGTATTGCATGGTGCACTGGGTGTTATACACAACTAATGAATCATCGAGCCTTACATCGAAAACCGGGGATGTACTGTATGGTGACTAACATAATATAATAAAAAATCATTATTAAAAAAAAAATAATAAAAATAAAACCTGGGCAAAGGATCTGAATAGACATTTTTCCAAAGAAAATATATAAATACCCAAAAGCGCACAAGGAGATATTCAAGGTCTTTAGTCATTAAGGAGATTCAAATTAAAACCACAATGTGATACCACTTGACAACCACTAGAATGGCTAAAATTAAAAAAAAAAAAAAAAGATAATTGTAAGCATTTGTGAAAATGCAAACCCCAATACCTGCTGATGGGAATGTAAATGATACAGCTGCTTTGGAAAAACAGTTCAGCAGTTCTCCAATAAGTTAAACATAGAGTTACCATATTACCCAGCAATACCACTTTTAGGTTTATACCCGAGAAAAATGAAAACATACATCCAAACAAGAAGTTGTACATATATGCTCATAACAGCACTATTTGTAACAGTCAAAAGGTGGAAACGACTCAAATGTCCAACACCTAATGAATGGATCAATTAAATGAGGTATATCTATACAACAGAGTGTTTTTTGGCAACAACAACAAAATGAAATACTGACACATGCTACAACACGAATGAACCTTGAATACATTATGCTAAATGGAAGAAGGCAGTCACAAAAGACCACATATTGTATGATTTCATTATATGAAATGTCTAGAGTAAACAAATGTAGGGAGACAGAAAGTAGATTCACGGTTGTCATATACTAGGGGAATGGAGAGTCACTGCTAATGGGTATGAGGTTTCTTTTGGGGGTGATGAAAATGTCTTAAAGTTCTATGGAGATGGCCGTACAACTTGTGAAAATACTAAAAGCAACTGAATTTTACATTTTAAATGGCTGAATTACATGGCACGTAAGGCTTTTTTTTTTAATGTCATAACAGGAAAAAAGAAAGAATAACTCTGGGAGCTTGTTTAAAACATAGATTACTTGATCCCATTCCACACAGCTGTAATAATTTCTGGGAATGCTACCCAAAGGCTGCAATGCTGTTCACAATCTCACCAAGTATTGCTCAGGTACCAGGAAATCTGAGATCCCTGCTTCAGACTTCGGAGGTTACTAAAATGGAAACACCCCTGGAGCAATGACTATTCTTGCTATTAGCTGTCAATTCGCCCCCAGATCAATGACTGGGTTGAGTTTTGATCTACAATGAATGAGTTGCTTACATAAAAAGAAGGCAACCAATCCTTCTGGGTAGGGTGCATTAAGAGAGAAGAGTCAGTCTGGCGGCTCCAACAGACAATAGCAGCGCCCTTGATGCTAATCTGGGGCCAGGGTAGCCAAGGAGGAGCCAGGAGCACCAGAGGGGTAGCCACAGTCAGAACCCTGGACTTGCACTCTCCGTGCCTAGTCTAATTTTTAGCAAAGATAAAAACAGGGAATAAGTGGAAACCCAAGGATGTAAAAGATCTGGATTGTGAATGTTCAGATAATGCGGAAAAAAAAAATAAATCCTCAGCTTTATTTTTTAAGATATCACTTTTTATGAGAGATTATTTTACATCATAACACACTGTTGTTGACAGGAAATTCATTAATTTCATATTACTGTTAATTTTTATCTCTTTGCAAAGTACATATATGATCATCTCTAAATCACCCATGGACCCTTCTGTAATCACTTTTTTTTTTTTAAGATTTTATTTATTTATGTGACAGAGACAGCCAGCGAGAGATGGAACACAGCAGGGGGAGTGGGAGAGGAAGAAGCAGGCTCCCAGCGCAGGAGCCCGATGTGGGACTCGATCCCGGAATGCCAGGATCACGCCCTGAGCCAAAGGCAGACACTTAAGGACTGCGCTACCCAGGCGCCCCCTGTAATCACTTCTTTTGACAGATTACAACGGACCCACAAATTGCAAACTTTGTTCCATTAATACATACTAACTTTTGCTTCACATAGTGTTTTTAAAACAAATTCATTTTGCAAATTGTGGCATGTTCCTTCTGACTCTGTCCCAATCATTTTAATCATATTAACCACAGAGGTTTGGGGAGGTAGATAGCATCTTAAAAGTTATAAATTTAAATTCTTCCCAGAGAGTAGCAGGAAAAAAGAAAGCCTCTTGTAGTACTGTCAATGTCATTGGTAAAAATTGTCAATGTGACATTTAATAACTAATGTGCAAAAAGTAAATGAGTTTACCTTTATTCTCTTGCCATCACACCAGGGCAGGCTTCCTCTCAGTTGACCAAATTACCGTCCTAATGAAAAAGACTCGGGAATCAAGGCCTTTGTCAAAGAACCTGAGATAATATTAGGGTCTGTGAAAGCCTTAAAAATACAACTTAATAATTAATTTAACATTCTGCATTTTCAGGAGAGTCATTTCTTCTTAGGGTCATTTGAAAAGAATGAGTTTTTAGCACAGCTTCAGCTCACAGCAGGAACATTGTAAGAATTTTAAAGATTCTTACAAAGTTGTCTACATCAAGCTGAGTCCACTTATCATTGACTATTTGAAGTCTAACTATTAATTCTTAATTTTATGATTTAACAATTTTAATTTGGGGTTGTCAGGTTCCTTTCAGGTTTATAAAAGGACATTTCATGAGGAAAAAAAAACTGTGCTATTACTTACCCATTTGATATATTAATTTGAAATGAAAAGCTCCAAAATGGCTTAAAGGTCACTTTAAAATTTGTACTTTGGGACCACTTTTGACATTTTAATGCAGTGATCCTTTTCTTTACTTTTAGTGACTCTTCGAAAGAAGGAATATTAACCAGATTCCTATATATATTTACCTAAATTTATTCAAGACCCAGAGCCGTCAAAACTTAATAACTCTGTAGTAACTAGTAAATAATTAAACTATTTAGAATTTGTATATGTAGACAAAACCAACAATTGTCCTGTTTTGCAAAACTGTGATTGAAGACAGGTTAATTTTGGAATCTAATATGGAATAGGAGATAACTTAATCTGTGTCCTCTAACCCCTGACAACTTCAGTAAAGCTTCCAAGTCAATACAATATACTCATTCACATGTCAGTATAAATAAAAATAAACAGGAGGGGTAGCGTAAGGAATAACATTAAAGGAAAGATGAAGAAAGATTTTGTTTAAATCTTAAATTTTATGTTGAACATACTGGATAAGAAAGGAAACAGGATTGGTTACAAAGCATATATAAAGTTAAGTACCTTACTTTTTATAATATTGTCAGTATGTTTTATTGAAAATAAATATTAATTTGATATGTAAACCATCTATAACCTCACCTATGAAATGATATGAAGTTCTTATTTTCTGAATAATTTTGTCTATTTGTGTATTTATATGGATATGTGTATAATTTTCATGTTTACATGCATGAGTGGATGTGTGTGATTTATATTTTGCATTGCTCCAGAAAGTATTGTCACTTATTTTTAATTACTAAAAATTCAAATATGCATTGAAATAGAGAAGTTATTACAATGGACTTCCATACACCCTTCACCAGAGTGAACAATTATCAAAATTTATATTCTTGCTTCATGTATCTCTTTCTCATTTTATCTCTCTCATTGCTGAATTATCTTAAAGCAAATAGAAGATCTATCATCTTACTCTCACATAGTTTCATCTGCATCTGTTTTAAAAAGGTATCTTTTGTTACCTTAACTCCTAACAGAATTATCAATAATCTATGAATGTATTCAAATTTCCCAAATTGCATCAAAAAAAAAAACAACAAAAGTTGTTTTGTATTAGGATCCAAACAAGATCCACACATGATATTTGGATGTTGCCTCTGAAGTCACTTTTAGCCTAAAATAGAATACATTCCTTCCTTTATTTATCTTTTTCTCCTGCTATTAAGCTGTTAAGGAAACTAAGTCAGTTGTCCTGCAGAATGCCCCACATTCTGGGTTTGTCTGTCTGCTTTCTTGTGTTATGTGCCACTTACCTATTGTTGAATAACTAACAATTGTGAAATTTAAAACTATAATATATTACTTATTATCTCAGTGTTATAGATTGGCCAGGCTCAATTCTAAAGTTCTTACTTGGAATCCCTCATGTAATTTCAGTTAGATGATGGCCAAGCCTGAAAGAATCAGAAGACCTGACTACAGTAGATGTCTAGCTTGGTTCTCCCATATGTCTGGAAATCAGTGCTGGTTTGCAGCTTGGAGGGTGGCTGGCTCTCAGCTGGGTTGTCAACAGAGACACCGATTTGTGGCATTTCCTTGTGCTTTGAGCTACTTACAGCATGGAGGCCAGATTTCAAGAAGGAACATGCCAGAACAAATATTCCAAGAGCAGAAGCTTCCTATCTTCTAGCCTGGGATGTCACCTGGTGTCACTTTCACAACATCTATTGATCAAAAAGCAAGGCCAACCTAGATTCAAGAGGAAAGGACCCTATAAGAGAATGAATATAAGATATATACACTGAAGAGCAATCTTAAGAGTTTAGTGACTACATTGCATTTAATTTGTTCCTTTAGTACCAATATATTCTACAAATGGAAGTTAACTTTAAAGGCTTAATTATATTCAACTGCTTTAACCAATTATAAGTTCTAGTGATACTCTGTACTTCATATTATGCTATATTGGAAGGCTCATGGTGCCAGGTGTGATTTTATTTTTTTTAATTTTTTATTTTTTTATTTGAAAGAGAGACAGCCAGCAAGAGAGCGAACACAAGCAGGGGGAGTGGGAGAGGAAGAAGCAGGCTCCCAAGGGAGAAGCCCGATATGGGGCTCGATCCCAGGACTCTGGGATCATGCCCCGAGCCGAAGGCAGATGCTTAATGACCGAGCCACCCAGATGCCCCCCAGGTGTGATTTTAGAGGTAGCTTACAAATTTATATAGAAACCAACATAGTATAAAGTAAGATAATATGTAAAATATTAAATATAAAAGAGGGTTTATACCTAAGATACTATTAAAATGTATTGCATAAAAATATACACACTCAAAGAGTCTTCATTCCTACCTCTCACAGCTTCCTTGCCCTGCTATGGGAGAACACATCAGAGTCTCCAAGGAGAATGGAGCATGACTCTTAGTGTGTATTTTTAAATACTATCTTAATCACATGATTGAGTTCTTTAATAAGTGCATATGTGTTGTTGGAAAAGAGAATCATATGTGTCACATACCAGAGGTCCTTCAGTGTGAGTCATTAGGAAACCACTTTCTAATTTCAGGCAAGATGGAGGTCTCCCCAGCACTGCTCTGTGAGAAGTTACAGGATGCACTGGGTGAAGGACATTACTTTTCTCAAAAGAATGGCTCTGAAATCATTTAAGTGATTGAAAAGTATTTGTCTAAGACTAAGGAGAGTCACCAGCTAGATCTGTGAACAAAAATACTAGATGCCCAATTAAATTTTTTTTAAGTGTATCACTATTTGGGACATAGTTATACTAAACAGATTGCTTTTGTTGTTTATATGAAATTCAAATTTAACTTGGTATATTTTTATTTGATAAATCTGGCAATTTAAACCCCAAAGAATATGAAAGAGTCTATCTGGATTTGATAAATTTAAGAGAAGCACTATTATTATTCTTATATTGATTTAATTATAATGAAGCAATAACGTGGTTCAGAAAGCATGTCTGATTTGTATAGCATTGTCCAAAAGTTTCAAATTTCCTCTTTACTTTGTGCCTAGAAAATATTATTGCAAACTTTACTACTCAATTCAGGACATTATAACTCAATTCAGGGCACAAAGTTATTCTAAAAGTAGTATGTAACTAGCTATGGTTACTAATTACACCTTTACCTACTACCAGGCAAAGAACAAAAGTATACATAACAAAAATAAAACTTTTCCAAATGAAGAATGGATAGAAGAGTTACTCTAATTATGAAGTATTTATAGTCCAAAGCATCTCTGTAAACCAAGCTCACCACAACTAGTATTCAAAAGATACAAGTTCAAAAGGCTTGACTGGAAGAAAAATAACACAAATGTTACTAAGAGATGACTCTGTTCGTCATGATTGCCCTTTCAAGACTTGAAACAACATCCAGTTTAATATAGCATAATCTCAAAAGTACAGCTGAAGATTCAGGTTGTCCAGATGTATATCCCGCTTCTTCCATCACTAGCTATTTGTCTTTGGGTAAACTCCATAACTTATTCTAAGCCTCAATTCCTCTTCTGCAATATGGAGAAAATAATATCTACAGCATAAGTTGTTTTGAGAATGAATTACGCCAAGTAAGACACTTAACCCAGTGCTGCCACAGAGTGGGCACTCAACCAATTTTGTCAATAAAGATGACAAAAGAGAAAATGGTCAGAAGAATGGTGGCAGTGTCTGAAATTAACATGCATAAAGAAGAGGCACAGAAATGCCATCAGTTGTTATTCCCAGGCTAATGTTCTCTCCCTTACTCTTCTTTTACTCATAAAATTTTCTAAAACTATGTAACTTTTATAATCAACGAAACCTACTATTTTAACTGTTTCTACAATAAAAAATGAGTGCATTTTTTAATGATTTTTTATTTATTTATTCGACAGAGATAGAGACAGCCAGCGAGAGAGGGAACACAAGCAGGGGGAGTGGGAGAGGAAGAAGCAGGCTCATAGCGGAGGAGACTGATGTGGGGCTCGATCCCATAACGCCGGGATCACGCCCTGAGCCGAAGGCAGACGCTTAACCATTGTGCCACCCAGGCGCCCCAAAATGAGTACATTTTTGTACAGCTTGAGCACAAGAGTTATCTTTGCCTCAAACAATTTCTTCAATCCTCTATAGTGCCTAAATTGCAATCATGCCTTTAGAATGACAGTATGTATGTGTTACTTGGGGGGAAAAGAGAAGATTTTATATATATATATATATATATATATATATATACACACACACATACACACACACACACAATATCAGTAGTGTTCATTAGTATTGAGCACACCATGCATCAGATAATTTAGCTGATGCTTAGGAGAGAAGAGAAATAAAAGAGAAGATAACAAGGTTTTCCTGAAGAAAAGCATGAATGGATGGGCTAACAAGGAAATCTCTGAAGTCCTAGGGATATTTAAGATAAGAAGGCACAGAAAAGGGAAGGCTGTGCGCAGACACAAGTCATCTGGGGGGTTATTTCATACTGGAGATATTTTGGCCACAAAGTTGGAAATGAAAGAATAATGTGATTCACAACTTTGCCTACTATAGTCCTCAGAGTAATGATGCTGGTGGAAACGGTGACCTATAGTTGGTTGCAAACTATTCATGTATTTTTTAAGTTTTCAATTCTTTGTTTTCCCCTTACTTAAATGTAGTTTGGAAAGCCAGTGAATATTTTGGAGATAGCTTTTTTTTTTAATCTTATGTCTCATTTTGACCTAGAAACCTTTAAATATTCATGGCTTTTGGATTCTCATAATTCACACCTTCAATAACATTCAATAACTTTTCTATCACCTCTAAAACATCCCCGAATCTTTTTCTGTAGCTAAACCTTCTTTCATGAACTCCAGTTCTATAGACATGTACCTAGTTATCCCCCAGCCACTGCAAACTGAGCACGTCCTAAGGGGAACTCATCTTCCCTTTCCATCAGCCACACCCCCGTATGAGCTATGTTAAAAGACTGGAAAACCCCATTCTTATTTACTTCTTTCCACACAACCCACAAAGTTCTACATTTCCAGCTCTCCTTTACCATTTTAGTCCATGGTAGCCTTCCTTTCTTTCTTTTTTTTTTTTTTTTGTTTTTTTGTTTTTTTGTTTCTTTGCAATGCAGTTATTTATACCGCAAGAAAAATGTAAACTCCACCCTTGGAGACTATCCTCCTATCCTCTTTTTTCACAGTGTAACAACACTACTATATATTTAGCAGATTGCATTTGTACTTTCCTAAATTAGCCCATTTTATGCTTTGTAGGCTAACCTCATACAAACTCTTCTTCTAAAAGGACATATGAATTTCCTTAGTGTTTTGTAATATTCAGCTGAACAAGAAGAAATTTTGCCTCCAAATTTTCCAAACACAGAATGTCTTTTTTAATAATTAAATGCATATCTCTAATTTGGAAAATCCTCTTATTTCTAGATAAAGAAGCAATATAAAAAGTTGGTAATGTATAGACTAAGTGAAGCTTCAAATGTTGCAGAATTCAAAGAAAACGCTTTTGTGGTACAGGTTTTGTCACTTCATAAAGATTACCTGCCGTTAACTGTCCTTTAAAAAACAAACATATGACTGACATTATGATGTCAGGTGTAATGATTTCAAAATGAATGTCGAAATAAATGAATCGGTCATCTATAAGAATTTATGTTTTATCAACCTTGTAATGTTTATTTCAGTCTCCCTCTACCATCCTCTGAATCACCAGACTTTTATGACAATTATTTCATGACAAGTAGGCAACACTTTACTATCTAAGTTATATGTAATATTTATGTTCTCTTCAAATTTTTCCCCAGGATAACTCTATGGATTGTCCAAGGCGGATGAGAAATGTTATAATAAAATGATACTGTGAAGCACTGCCCATTGTGTTCTTTCCCAAACCTCACTCGTACTCTGTCACCCACGCCAAATGAGCTGCACTCTCAAGAAGTTCTCAGAAACTCATGGAAAGAGAAAGAATCAGTTACTATAAGCATTTTGTCCCTGGTAATAAGAAAGGTGGGGTTCTCAGTGGAGGGATCAGTGATCACTGGAATGGGGAGCAGCTGGGGAGGTGAACATCTGTGGGGTGCTGGCAACAATGATTCACTGTACCCCAGATTGAGACTAAATGATGCACAGCTGAGCAAATGCCTCTGTGGCACACATAACAGTGCCAGCAACCAGAATCCTCTCCTAAATCACTCCCCACACTCCACACAACAACCCATGTGGCCAATACTACAGAATTTCACCAACATCCTGGAACTTAGAAGCCACCTCCCTCAGGAAGAAAGATGGTGAGGGGATGATGAATTGAGGGTTTTGCCCTCCTTGTGGAATCTTTCTATTCAAAACTACTCAGACAAGAACAAGGCACTAGTCTTCTCTTTGATCTCAAAATGTTTTTTCTGGGTTTTTTTTTTTTGAGAAATAATTGATATACATCACTGTATAAGTTTAAGGCCAGCAGTATGGTGATTTGATTTACATATATTATAAAATGATTACTATAATAAGTTAAGCTAACATACATCTTCTCCTATGGATACAATAAAAAAAGAAAGAAGAAAACTATTTTCTTCTTATGATAATAACTGTTAGGATTTACTCTCTTAACAACTCTCCTATACATCATACAGCAGTGTTAGGTGTAATCATCATGTTGTATATGACCTTTCTGCAATGCTGATGGAAATGTAATTTCCAGCAGCTACTATGGAAAACAGTATGAAGGTTCCTCAAAAAATTAAAATGAAAACTATCATATGATCCAGTAATGCCACTTTTGGGGATATATCCAACGGAAACAAAAACACTAATTCAAAAAGATATCTGCACCGTCATATTCATAGCAGCACTATTTATAATAACCAAGACATGGAAACAACCTAAGTGTCCCTCAACAGTTGAGTGGTTAAAGAAGTTGTGGTACAGGGGTGCCTGGGTGGCTCAGTCGGTTAAGTGTCTGCCTTCAGCTCAGGTCACAATCTCAGGGTCCCAAGATGGAAACCCGCATTGGGCTCCCTGCTCTGTAGGGAGCCTGCTTCTCCCTCTCCCTCTACCCCTCCCCCCCCCACTTGTACATGCTCTCTCTTTCTCAAATAAATAAAATCTTAAAAAAAAAAAGAAGTTGTGGTATATATAGATATAGGAATGCAATAATATAGGAATATTATTCAGCCAAAAAAATGGTAGGAGATCCTACCATTTAGCAACAACATGAATGGACCTTGAAGGCATTATGCTAAGTGAAAAAAGTCAAATACAGAAAGACAAATACTGTATGATATGTGGAATATAAAAAAGAAAAAACCTCAGTGAAAAGAGATCAAACTTGTGGTTACCAGAGATAGAGGGTAGGAGGAGTGGGAATTGGAGGAAAGTGATCAAAAAGTACAAACTTTGGGGCACCTGGGTGACTCAATCTGTTAAGTGTCCAACTCTTGATTTCAGCTCAGGTCATGATCTCAGGATCCTGGGATTGGCCCCCCATCAGTCTCTGCACAGCAGGGAGTCTCCTTAAGATTCTCTCTCCCCCTGTCTCTCTGCCCCCTTCCCTGTGCCCCCCCTTTCTCTCTCAAATAAATGAATCTTTAAAAAAAAAAAAAAGTACAAACTTCTGGTAATAAGACAAATAAGTACTAGAGATATATCTCAGAACTTTGAATCCATTTTCCCTTTACTACCTGACATACATTTAAATGCATTTGCAGGGGCACCTGAGTGGCTCAGTTGGTTAAGCTTCTGACCTCATCTCAGGTCATGATCTCAGGGTCTTGGGATCAAGCCCTGCTTCAAGCCCCACTTTAGTCTCCATGCTCAGGAGGGAGTCTGCTTATCCCTTTCCCTGTGCTCCTCATCCTGCTCATGCTTTCTCTCCCAAATAAATAAATAAAATCTTTTTGAAATAAATATATATGTACATGCATTTGCAAACTAAGAAAATCACTATCTCCTTTGAACCAAAGAAAAGTGTTTTATTCTTATCCTTTATATTCCTAGTTTCAGTCCCCCTTCTATGTACTGTTAAAATGTTGACCACATATATCCGGCTACAGATAGGAATGTTAGGAACAAGGGGACTTAGTAGAACTACATAATTGCTCCATCTTTGCCAGTGCCCTGTGACCTTGTGTTGGGGAACTATAATTAAAAACAAAATCCCCTCCAGGGCACCTGGGTGGCGCAGTTGTTGGGCATCTGCCTTCAGCTCAGGGCGTGATCCCGGCATTATGGGATCAAGCCCCACATCGGACTCCTCCGCTATGAGCCCGCTTCTTCCCCTCCCACTCCCCTGCTTGTGTTCCCTCTCTCACTGGCTGTCTCTATCTCTGTTAGATAAATAAATAAAATCTTTAAAAAAAAAAACAAAACAAACAAAAAAAATCCCCTCCCAACCCAGGAAACTTCTCCACGAAGGTAGAAGAGAAAGAAAATAATTTATTATTAAATCATCATTAAACCAGAATGTGATATGTGACACAAGCAATCTGCTAAAGACAATGCCAAGATAGAAAGAAATCTCACCTCCTCTTCTGGAGCCAAGAAGATACAACCCACTACATACATATTCTCAAGATAAACGTGAACTAGTCCTCAAGAAAGAGGACTTGACAGCACCATTTGTCACACATAGTTCATCCTGATTTCACCAAGTAATTGGGGTGGCCATCTATGTTAGCTAATTGCCTTTATCCAGAAGAAACATGAATTCATATCTATATAATAGGAAATAGTTTTATAACGGTGTGAGGTGTGTGCTGCCAACATTAGGCTCCTACCATCCCACAGAAACTGGGAAACAGGGTCACAATATTCCTTGATGATTACCTTCCAAAGAGATGTCTCCCAGATCCTTAAGAAAGACAATCCTGGGTGATAAAGCTGGCAAGAGCTATATTTAGCTTTTAGTAAGATTCACATATATTTCTTTTTTTTTTTTTTTTTTTTTTTAGATTTCACTTATTTATTTGACAGAGAGAGAGAGAAAGATTGAGCACAAGCAGGGGGAACAGCAGGCAGAGGGAGAGGGAGAAGCAGGCTCCCCAGCTGAGCAGGGCACCCGATGTGGGGCTCGATCCCAGGACCCTGAGATCATGACCTGAGCCAAAGGCAGTCGTTTAACCATCTGAGCCACCCAGGTGCCCCAGATTCACATATATTTCAAAAAGCACCTGGGTAGCTCAGTCGGTTAGGATTCCAACTCTTGGTTTTGGCTCCGGTCATGATCTTGAGGTTGTGGGATCGAGACCCACATCAGGCTCTATACTCAGTGCAGAGTCTGCTTCAGATTCTCTCTCCCTCTCACTCATTCTCTCTTTCCTAAATGCATAGAAAATTAAAAAAAAAAAAAAAAGACAGAGAAAGAATTTACCAGTATTCTAAAGTAAATGCTCTAAGGAAAGGAGAGGGAAGTCTCTTTGCTTATTTTCAACAGGGAGAATTCTTTCTTAAAAGTCTCTTACTTTTAATTTGTATTTGCCCTTACAACTGGATAAGTCATTAATAGCTTTAGGTCTTTGTTTCTAGATTTATAAAAGGCTAATTTGTATTTTATTGTCTCTAACATACATTTTATCTCTAGAGTCCATGTGACTTCTTTTCTCAACCTGATGCCATCCACAAATTTAATTAGGTTGCCTTCTAAATACTTATCTAAATAAATCATTGAGAAAGAGGAAAGAACCCCTTGACATTCTCATCTGATGCGTAGAGCTACACTGTGTTGTTCTCTTACTGAACACAAGCCATCTCACAGAACAGCAACATCAGACAAGGTCACTCTAAGAGTGTGATAAAGTGAAAGAAACCAAGGTCACTGTGTAAGTCACAAAATATAAAAATTCCTCCTCTCCTGGCTAATATAGATGACTGCTGCTTTTTTTTTTTTAAATCAATTAGGCTTTATCCTAACTATGTTCTTTTTATAGGTAAGATTGATTATGGTACCCAATCTTGGATTATCCCTATTTCCTAATAACATCTAAAGCCCCATTTCCTTAGACCCTCTCCAAAATTATTCTGCCAAAACTCAAATCCTATAACAGAATGCCCCATAACATTTTCCTGCAATGTCAACAAGTAATAAACCCATCTTTTTCAGCTACAGGTATGTTGCTAGTGGTCTTTGGCAGGAAGGAACTGACATCATTGATTTAAAATGAATGTGGAACAGGACAAAACCAAGGGCAGAGCCTGTGAAACAACACTGGCGCCTTCACTGCTTATAGTCATTGATCCTTTAATCAATAACTTTGGCCATAGTAATTTAACCCAATACATATCCATCTGATTATATAATTATTTCTTTTATCTCTTTTTATTTTCTTCACAAGGGTATCAGGAGACTTTTTCAAATTAACTTGTCAGACATTTTTTATGTAGTATCTATGACACTGTTCTGATATTTTTTCACTTTTGAATTATTTATGTGTGTGCATGTTTATAAATTGTGTGTATTTTCTAATTATGGGGGGGAAGGTGATCAAGGCTGTTTGGTTTGCCAGTGTTTATTAAACTCATGTCACTACTTACTGCCTCCCTGTATACTATTCAATATGACATCTTTCTCTAGTTTGCCTATCGTATTCTTATCCGAAGTATCTTGAGTTTCTATTTTTTTCCTCCTCCATTTAGGCTTCAATTCCCTTACTAATATATTTGTGCTGTTCTTTTAATTTAAAGTTGTTGTTGCTATGTTTTTTAAGCAAAATGACTTGTTGAAAGGTTCTCCTTTCTGTCATGTGAAGTCTGCAGCATCTTTTATAATCAGAGGAGCTAACAGAATCCCTAAGATATGTAATGTTCTATTATAAAGAACGCTTAATAATTAGCCTTAGTTAATTTTTTTTTTTTAAGATTTTATTTATTTGACAGAGAGAGAGACACAGCCAGCGAGAGAGGGAACACAAGCAGGGGGAGTGGGAGAGGAAGAAGCAGGCTCCCAGCGGAGGAGCCTGATGTGGGGCTCGATCCCATAACGCCGGGATCACGCCCTGAGCCGAAGGCAGACGCTCAACCGCTGTGCCACCCAGGCGCCCCTCCATTGAACCTTTTTGATCCTTTCCTAGTTAGTTTTAGACCTAGCTAATTCTTAAACATCTAATGAGGTTAATTTCGGTACAAAATTAACTAAGGCTAGGGGCACCTGGGTGGCTCAGTTGTTAAGCGTCTGCCTTCGGCTCAGGGCCTGATCCCAGTGTTCTGGGATCGAGCCCCACATCAGGCTCCTCTGCTGTGAGCCTGCTTCTTCCTCTCCCACTCCCCCTGCTTGTGTTCCCTCTCTCACTGGCTGTCTCTATCTCTGTCAAATAAATAAATAAAATCTTAAAAAAAAAAAAAAGGTTCAATGGAAGTAGCAAATCTGGGAAACAATGACCTGCCCTAGGAGTAGGGGAAC
This sequence comes from Ursus maritimus, assembly GCF_017311325.1. NCBI lineage: Eukaryota > Metazoa > Chordata > Mammalia > Carnivora > Ursidae > Ursus > Ursus maritimus. The sequence goes on along the minus strand of NW_024424453.1, from coordinate 17,981,164 downwards.
AAAGGCAAAGGTTGGCATTATTACAGCCTAGAGGCTTGGAGAAGGGTAAGTGAAGCTGAGACTCAGACTTCAGTGGGGAGTGTGCTGGCAGGCTGGTGCTGGTGTCTCTGAGGGCGGTGCCTTGAGGCCAGGTCTACAAGGGATGGAAAAACTGCAAGCTGGATCAGATGCTACTCCTTAAAGGAGCTCTCTCTGCTTGGATGAAAAGCATCATTGGCTAGACACTCACAGGGATGGGAAATACATACAAGTCCACAGAAAGGAGAACATCCATCCTGTCTCCTTCCTCCAGCCTCGTGTGTCCTTTGGCCATCCTCGTTGCCAGAGAGCAGCTGGCCATAAATGTGGTCTGCAGAGTCCCAGCCCCAGCATCACAAGCTAGGTCTACAGGGTGGGTTTGAAACTGAGAAACAATAGCTTAATGACTAGTACAAACACTCTCTCATATTCATGCCAGGCTTTTTCTTTTTTGTGCTTGCCTTTAATTAAAGGTCCCTCTTTTTCTTCTTTACATGTCCTATCACTCATAATGAGTGTTTCAAGTTGCTTTGTCTAATGCCCAAACCCATTTGGCTGTTTCCAATCAGGATTATGATTTCTAAAGTTACGTGGCCACTGTCTCCCCATGTTCCCTTGGCTCCCTTTTGATGAACAAGTTTTCCTGGTAGGCCATAATTAAACACAGAGGGGTACTTTCCTTCACTGTTCCCTCTCTTTCAGAAATATGTTACCATAAATTTCCACAGGGTGACCTATGCACTCATAAACCTGTTTATCTCCTCCTGATTCCACCTCCATGAACATATATCTCACATCCTTAATGGTACATATCTTTTGAATACACACAGAATGTGTTAATGAAAACTCTGGCTAGCTTCTAGTAAGGTCTTTCNTTTCCCTAGCAAAAAATAAAAAAAAATCCCCTGATCCTATCACTTCACAGAAAATAAATTTTCTTTATATTCAGCCATTTTCTTGCCTTAGTTTCCTTGTATAAAAGTCCTCTACTCTTTTTCTCTCCAAGTTTAATAATTGAATATCCAGTCTTCTGATTTTTTTTATGGCATGCTCCCCACCTCCAAATTATATACATTTATTTTGTTCCTAACTCATTTTCTGTGTTTCCTCTTCTCTTGTTTTATCTTCCCTGCTTACATTCCACCTACACTACTCCTGTTATTCCTACTGCGCTGGGTCTTCCTATTAAAATCTCCAGAGGCTCTCTACTTCATTTCCTTTCTTCCCCTGGGGACTTCAGACAAAGCTTCTTCTTTACATTCTGTCTCTTCCTTTCAGCAAGAAGGCTCTTCTCTCTGCTGTATTCTTGCTGCTCCTCCCCTGTGCTCACTTGTTTTCTCCAATTTCTTATTTCTTTACTATTCTCAACCACCCCCACCACCACACGGGCCTATTATCCCAACCTCTATTTCTTTATCGTCATATGGTTTTCAGTAATTAGAGAAACAGAACATAACACAGAGCATGACACCGACTTGCCTCTCCCTCTTAACACATAAAGCATTTCCTCTCACTAGTCATTATGCTCAACCATTTTTGTACTTGCATGTGTAGCTCATCTTTGGCTTTCATATATCCTGGCTATAATTCTTTTCTTTTTCAAAAAGAAACAAAAATTTCCTGGCAGTTGAAGAACCTCACCTTCCCCTTCCCACAACTATTACACAAATGGGTTGCTCTGTACAAATCTAAGCTGGCTTGCCATATGCCAGAATTGCTAAAATAATGCAGTATTAGAGATAAAAGTAAACAAATTCTGTATTATGCCAGAAAATGGAATCAGCCCACAGTTCTCAGGTAACATAGAACTATTTTATTGTGACACTGTCCAAAATAAATCAAACGTCTCTGTGATATAAATCTAATGTCAAAGCCCTCAATTTCCAGGGTCTGGATTTCTATCCATATTATAGTAGGTTATAAAGCCATTTGATTTTATTCTACTTGAATTAATAATTACAGTACTATGCATTTTCCAAAATCCTTTCAAATATTTGATTAGTACAGTACTCTTTAAACCAGGCAGAAATATATATGTATTATCTCTATGCTACAGATTAAAAAAAAAAAAAAAACTGGAAAAATGTTCAGTGATGTTCAAGGTCACAAAGAAATGGCAAAATGAGGATTTAAATTTAGCTTTTCTAAGATATTGCCTACAAAAGGAGTTTCAGCATTCTTGCCATATCATATCTTCCTAGCAAGATTCCAACACAATTTGATATATAAATTAACATGAAAAAAAAAATCACCCATTAGACATTGTTATAAAATATAAAACCCTTATGAATTCTTCTGGAAAGCTATTTGGCAATGGATATCAAATATCATAAATGCTTTCTTAGTCTTCAACCTAATTATTCTACTTCCACAAATCCATTGTGAGAGAATAATCTGAAATACAAAAATGATTCATGAACAAATACATCCATTGAAGAGTTATTTATAACTGGAATCAAACTACAGCTAAAAATGGTAGAAGGTTAAATAAATACAGTAAATCCACAAGGTGGAATTATGAACAGCTGTTAAACTAAGTCTGAATTTATATTACCACAAAAAATTATTATTCTATGAATGTTAATTGAACAGAACAGGATTCAAATTTACAGATAAATTATGAGCACAACTACCACATATCCTCATCCAATATATCTTTTTACTTACATACATTTTTTTTAAGATTCTATTTTTGGGGCACCTGGGTGAGTCAGTCAGTTAAGTGTCTGCCTTCAGCTCAGGTCATGGTTTCAGGGTCCTGGGATGGAGTCCTGCATCGGGGGGAGGGGCCTCTGCTCAAGGGGAGTCTGCTTGTCCCTCTGCCCCTCTCCCTGCTCACACATGCTCTCTCTCTCTCAAATAAATAAATAAAAATATTTTTTTTAAAAAGATTTTAAGTACTCTCTACACCCAACATGGGGCTCAAACTCACAACCCTAAGATTAAGAGTTACATGCTACACCAAATGAGCCAGCCCGGTGCCCCTAAATTGTGTACATTTAAAGTGGTAATTTTTTAATTTTATTTTCTGAAAATTTATTATTAAATTAATGTTGCTGGCATAATCAATGGCATTATTTACACTCAAGGAAAACTACATTTTAAAATTTATGAAAAAACTCTGGAATAAAAGTCAAAAAATATTAAAAGTTATCTGGAGTGGAACTGCAGATAATTTTTCTTCTTTTACTTGACTATATTTCTCTCCAAACCTATAATTTAGTAAATAATAACAAAACACAAAACCCCACAGAGAAATCTCCTTGTCTATTCTCTCACCAAATATCTTTTTTTTTTAAATCTTATTTATTTATTTATTTATTTATTTATTTATTTATTTATTTTAGAGAGCGAGAGCACAGGTGTGCATTTGCAGGGAGAGGGACAGAGAGGAAAGGGAGAGAATCTTAAGCAGACTCCCTGATAAGCACAGATCATGACCTGAGCTGAAACCAATAGCCAGACGGTTTACTGAGCCACCCAGGTGCCCCCCAAATATCTTTACCATTAATCTTCATTCTGACATCCTTTATTAATGTAGCTATTTCCGAAACATTTTAGACCAGCAATATTTTCTTTTTATTTTCTTTTTATTTCCCCAATTTTTTCCTCCCATTTTTTTCAATTTAAATTCTCATTTTTTGTTTGTTTCGTATTGTTCTTATATGCTTACCAAGGCTGCACTGACTCATAAAACCTTTGTTCTATGTGCCTCTGCTGCCTGCTTCATGGAAGTCATTCTCTGGTCTGGTCTCCCGGGTCTCCAGATTCTTAATTTCCCATATGATCTCAAAAAGTGACAGAGCACACTCTCAAAATTCTTTAGTGCCAGACCTCAGTTCCCCGCACCCATGAGACCAAAGCACCAGGAGTCTGTTTTCATGAGGAAATGAGGAGTCTCCCTGAAGGAGGTATACCTTAAGTGAACAAAAGCTCCTGCTTATGTCTATGCATAACAGTAAAGCCCAAACTAGTGGAAATCACATATCTGTCACCCAGAAACATGTCTCCTATTCCACTATTCTTCCGTAAGAATGCTAGTAATAATAAAATTACTTTTTCTCTATTAAACATTCATAGGTCTACACAATGCCTCTCTGAGCAAGAAAAAAAGGTGTTTCCTAGACTATATATGTAACTTTGGGTGTGCGGCAAAGGAGAATTGTTACCTAGGATGTTAACCTAAGGTTTGGTAACTAGCCAAGCCTCTAATTAAACTAAGTTAAATGACCATAGTTAGACCCAAAGCTAGAGCACAACTTCCATTACTATCAGACTGCCTGAGTAATGGTAACAAGTGACAAGTGCTAATCAAAACCTAGATAGGAAGGCTCATCAAGTACGACCAAAACCCAAACAGCTATAGTGAACAGAAGAGCCAAAGTGGTAAAATAGGTAGAATGCTCTATACAGCTATGCTGTGCTATGTGAGTTCAATAATTAAAGAAATGTTTTTAAATTTCTCCATAAGATTGATTTGAAATTAATATTTCTTCAACCTCCACAGAGACCCGATTTCTTAAGAAACTGGAATATACCTGCACCCACCAAGAACAGCATGGTATAGTGGTTAGTGCATTCACTCTGCAACCAGACTCAATTCCTTCTTGGGCAAATTGCTTACCACTCTGTTCCTCCTTAGGGGAAATGGGATTAATAAAGGAACCTACCTCAAGGTACTATTATGCCAATTAAGTAATTAAGTTATTATAATGTGCTTAGAAAAATGCCGATGAAGGGTAACTGGCATCCCAAAATATGTCTCCTAGGCATAAGGATTACTTTTGAGATGATTATTTTTAAGAAACAACAGACACAGTAGAAGCTCTGAAAGAAAGCATGGTAGAAGTTACCCTTTCTTAAGGAAGATTTACACTTACAAAGGAAATCTCCACTTGGGTCTTTCCCTCTGTACCAGGAAGAAAAGGACAGTCTGAAGCACAAGAAACTCTTAACAATGGAGGAGGACTTAAATCTACATAACAACCTCACTCTTACTTAGTGTGCTTTTCCTGATTACCTCACTTAACCCCTCACCCCCCAACATCTTTCTTTTGTCCTTAGCTGGAGATGATATTTAAGGTGGTGGCTTGGGCCATTTCAGTTTTCCGATTTTCCCTGGGGATATCCCTTGTACACATGAGGTATATAGGTTCTTAAACTTCTGTTTATTTTCCTCTTGTTAATCTGTCTTTTATTAAGGGAGTGCCTCAGCCAAGATCCTAGAACAGCAGAGGAAAAATTATTTTTCCTCCCCTACGCCTAGTAAATAACGAGTACCAAACAAGTTTTGTTAAATAAAGAGAGCAAGCAAGCTTGAAAGAAGGTCAAGGTTTTGTTCTAAATATATTTCGCTGCATTGGTTGAGGCCCTCATCTACAGGGGTCTGTGCTCTGCAGTGGATTTGTATTATTGGTATAGTCTATGACCAAATATGGCAAGATGACTGCTGTAATGGTCAGTTTTATGTGTTAATTTGGCTTGGCTATAGTAACCAGTTTTAGGGAAGAAAAAAATAATTTTCCCTTTATCCTAATTCTTAGCTGGGAACTCTGCAACAAAAGACAGATTAACAAGAGAAAAACTAATGGATGTTTATTAACACATCTACGTCATGTATATATGGAAGATAGGGAGATGGCTTAACTCAGGCTTAAGTACCATCTTCAGCTGAAGACAAGGAGAGAATTGTGTAGGAGAAGCTAGTTTGGATAGGTAACTATGAAAAGTATGGTAAACAAAAGTAAGGTTTGTATACACACACACACACACACACACACACACATACACACACACACACACACACACATATCCTATTGGTTCTGTTTATCTGGTGGAATCCTGACTAATCAGCTGTGGAAAGTGCTGAGTCAAAGAATGCATTTTTGTGTCAGACACAAAATCCTTTGCTAGAAGAGTAGAAAATGGACCAACTCAGAGGTTGCTGTGCCACAACAACTGAAAGATTTCAAGTACCTAATATGAAGGTGGTTTGTGGAGTGAATGATAAAAGTAACCATTTTTATGCAGAAACACATCACTATCCTTGAATAATTTATAGCCACAAATGAATTCATAACCATCAATGGGCTACTCAGAGAAAACCACTACAGGTGCCATCCGGGGGAGACAGCTGATTGAGTTTCCTAGGGGCAGGGAGGTGGGGTAGAGGTGGAGGATGAAAGGGGTCAGAAGTAAATCACCACTGTTAAACTTCACCACCCTGATAAGTCACCTGAATTATACTCTTTAGGAGAAAGTAATCAAGCTGACATGTAACTGTAAACTTCTAGGAGTCAAAATAACAAAACACACATCTAAGACGCAGAAGTAAATTGAAGAACCAGCAACATTTCAGTTTCATCTCTACCCTTAAAAGGAGAACCCAGCAAGTGAGGTCCTAGTGGGTGGAGTTAAGTCCCATTCTAGTCTAGACTAGCCCAAGGTCAGTTTAGTCATTTGCCTCTAAATTACTTCTAGTGTGAGAGCTGGCCATGGGTATAAATTCTCTTACTAAGAACTTTTCAAGTATAAATGACCCCCACTAAAAATAAAATTATTGTGGGATAACACTGTGATCAGGAGATTATAGGGGAAAAAAAACACTTTAGAACAGAAGAGAATTCAAGCAAATAACTAATTTTTATGACTTGCCATAGTTTCAATTACAGGCCTTTTTTTTAGTCTGCTAAATTCTATGCTAGAAATCATTTTATATTTATCATTTCAACTTTAAAAATTAAACCCAGTATTATTCAATGTAAGATAATTTAGATAATCTAGATAAATTATCTGATAAAAATTGTAATAATTCAAATTTTTCCTGATTATTATTCTATCATTTTAAACTATATGTGTATAGAAGTAAATTCACCAATAATGCCGACTTTTTCTTTTTTTTTTTTTTTTTTAGATTTTATTTATTTATTCATTCGACAGAGATAGAGACAGCCAGCGAGAGAGGGAACACAAGTAGGGGGAGTGGGAGAGGAAGAAGCAGGCTCATAGCGGAGGAGCCTGATGTGGGGCTCGATCCCATAATGCCAGGATCGCGCCCTGAGCTGAAGGCAGACGCTTAACCGCTGTGCCACCCAGGCGCCCCATGCTGACTTTTTCTTAACAAAAAATGCAGACTCTTTCCCACCAGAAAAACAAACAGAAAACTAACTTGCTTTCTTTGATGGAAGGGGAAAAAAAAAAAAAAAGCCTATATTAAGTTTAAAACCCGTACCTTATGTCACGAAAAAGAAAATAAAATCTGAAATTGAAATCAAAAGAAAGGTATTCGTAGAAGCCATCAGTCTTTGAAACGTTTGGATTCCAAATGAACTAAACTACTTTAAAAGAAAGAATGCCAGATCAAAGTCATGAATAAGACAGAAGCCAAAATATCACCTCATATAAAACAGGCCACCTGAATTAGTATATTCCCAGAGTCTAAATCCGAAAGGAAAAAAAAAAAAAAAAAAAGAGAGAGAGAAACATATGATGCCAGCTACAAAAAAAAGTTTGGAAGAAAGTTACATTTTTTGCAGGTTTTATGGAAACCCAAAAAGGGCAACTTGTATGCTTTATAAAGTATGCATAACCAAAGTTACTTTCACAGGTATGAAATGAAACACGTTTCTATAAATCCAAAGCATTTTCTGTCCTAAAATGAAAAACGAAAAAGAAATTTTTGATCACTGTGAGCGATAGTTTGTCTTATTTTATCTGTAATAAAGCATTATGCAAGAAATCGTGTATTTTAGATTAGTCACTGAATAGTAAGTGAAGGTTGTATTTATAGCTGAAAATATACAACAGTAGACAAAAATTTCTGATTGAATAAATTTTGGGTTTGTTTTGATGAAGATCCAAACTACCTTTGACAAGGAAATACGGTAATTCAGTTTATCTCAGAATGTCAATGGTTAGAGTTGCCCTGTGATTCAGGGATTATCTTATCTTTTCCGTGACCTGAGAGGTGCTGGAAGTCAGAGCAAAAGCTAATTGTAAAACATCACTTTCACTTGTTCTAGCCTCTCTGTGGTCAGAATCTTGCATCAGGAACCTGTTTGGCCAAGTAAGTCTGTTTCATGGCCCCCTAATTCAGTAAAATTAGTTTGGTACTTTGATTTACTTTTGTCCCTTCATATTTTTTTAGATGCAACATGAAGTTATGATTAATAGATCTTATTATATGTTGAACAAAACAGAGTGAGAAGGTATTAAAGTTAGAGAGTTAACTTCTGTTCTGGTACCTTCCTAAAGACTATGGTCATTTTTAATGTTCCATCTATAGTGCCAGAAATACTATCCCATTCTCTTCTACCAGGCATTGCCTGTGGTGTGTGTCTCTCTGAGAGCTCCTACGATCCTCAATGTTCCTCACCTGCCAGAAAGTAACTTCTTTACCACTTCTAAGGACTGAAGTTCATAAATACTAGAGTAGTGATAAAGGAAATTTGTATAAAGGGACCCACAAAATAGAGGATGCCTCAGTGGCCTGGCCCATGTCACAAATCTAAACCTCAGTTCACACTTACGGGAACACCTGACTGTCTAGGAAACCTAACACACCAATCATAATCCTCCAATTCAGCTTTACCTAGCTCACCTTACCCTAGGAAATAGGACCTGCTAGTCTTACCGGAGATCCCCAACACCCTAGCCCATTATGCCCTGTCTCCAAGTTGCTGCTTCCAATCCTCTATAAAACTCACTCTCATCCAAAATCCCTCAGGAAGAGTGCTCCACCGCTTATGAGACACTGTCCTCCTCTAAACAAGTCATGGATTGTTTTCTCTTGAATAAAAGACATCAAACTCCTTACTAAATTGTATTACTTTTGTCATTTGGCAATAATTATCAGACCAGTTGCCTGGAAGGACTTTGAGGCACTGTTTCCAAAAGCAAAAAACAGTCCTGTTTCTTATAATAGCCTTATTATACTTAATTTCATGATATATTTTTACACTTTTTCTTGTGGTAAAATATATATAACATGAAATTTGGTATGCTAACCATTTGTAAGCGTACGATTCAGTGGCATTACTTATATTCACAATGTTGTAAAATCATCAGCACTACCTATTTCCAAAACATTTTCATCATCCAAAACGAAAAGTATACCCACTAAGCAATAACTCCCCTTTCCACTTTCCCCTCAGCCCCCGGTAACTTCTGATCTACTTTCTGTGATGAGTTTATTTTTAAATGTGACATTTCTAGAATAGTCCTGGTTATAAATTTTGTTTTATCCAATTAAATTCTGATGGAAAAAAGAAGAGATTTTTCACTGAAGCCATTCAAATAACTACATTGCCATAAAAAAGTATTTTTATACTATTTCACCATTCACCTAATTAGTTTTGAAAATAAAGCTAATCAACATAAAATCACTAGTTTCAATTCACTAACCATTCTTAAGTTCTGATGATGACCATTAGATTATAAACTATATTAAAAATTTTTCATAGAATCTTTTTTTTCCAAATTCTGAGACATTGGTTGGGGCAAAACATCTTTCAAAATGACTTTTATCTCAATTTATATGGTGGCCCATTAAACGGAGGATTAGAAATAGGCCAAGGAGAAAGAAAATTATTTTATAATATGCCCATTAGAAAATATAACATTAACTATAATTAAATTTCCTTTATGTCAGTTATAGTCAATCCTACATAATTAATTCTTTACAGCCAGGACTTAGGGCTTAATAGTCTGCTTTCACTGAGTCATCCGTTTCCAGACTATCCTGGATATCCTAATGCAGCCCCCTGATAGAGTCTGACAAGTGTCTGTTCATGGTGGTGATACCAGCTGATACCTGGAAACCTGTACCTCGAGAGTAGGAAAGTCGGTATCAATGAGTTATCAGAAGAGACCAGTCATCATGTCAAAATCTAAAGACAAAAATTATTGTAGTCTTGAAAACAACTATAACCAGACTGTCAATGTTTCGAAATAAAAATAGCTGAATGTCAGACTAATTACAAGTAATGTGAGCTTTTTCAGAGAACTTCTGATTTTGACTTTAAAAATGTTTCATAAGCATGACAAGTCAGCACAAAAGCACATAAAGTTACCAGGTCTTCAAACGAAGATGTTCTCAAACATAACTAAGACCAGACTAAAATCATACCCATGATCCCATTACAAAGAAGTTGAAGCAATCACTGGGGATTTCTCCAACTCCTATAAACATATAATAAACACACAGAGAATAAGAACAGTTCCGATTATCATCTGCTGGTGCAGCAAACTCACATAGTCCCTAAAATAAAACGAATCCAGAAATGCACGAAGCAGAAATAAATCAGAAATAGAGAGCAAAAGCTCTACTACCATACATTAAAAGTCACCTTAGAGACCAAATCAGAAGCCTGGGCAGATGACCATAAGGTGCATTTACTGAACAATTTATTTTGCTCAATTTCATTGGGTAAATCTTTATGAGTCAGACCCTTGAGAATGATAAAACAGACAACCAACCAACCAAACAAATAAATAAACAAGCAGGGAAACTCATAGAAAATTTAGGTCAATCAATGAGTGAAGATTTTCTTACTTGCAATAAATCATTATTCAAGTCAGATCAGCTTTCAGAACAAGTAGCTTCCTAGAATAAGGAGTGAAGCCCACATTTGTAGTTCAAATTCTTATATCCCACTTGACAGTTCTTTTTTTTTTTTTTTTTTTAAAGATTTTATTTATTTATTTGACAGAGATAGACACAGCCAGCGAGAGAGGGAACACAAGCAGGGGGAGTGGGAGAGGAAGAAGCAGGCTCCCAGCAGAAGAGCCTGACGTGGGGCTCGATCCCAGAACGCCAGGATCACGCCCTGAGCCGAAGGCAGACGCTTAACGACTGAGCCACCCAGGCGCCCCCCACTTGACAGTTCTGATTGGCTAGCATTTGAGTCACTGTCAACAAAAGCAGAAGTTATAGTCTATCACAAGAAAAAAAAAAATCATAGCATATTTCAGGATGGAGTTTTCAAATTCACTGATAGTAAGATCCAAATGAGTCAAAGAAAAGGAGAAATAAAGCAAATTTTAAAAAAAAGAAAAATATATATACACGTTATATATAACATGTAATACATATACAATAAAATGTAAATGCACATACTCTGTGTATACGTATGGAGACTTTTTTTTTTTACAATTCAGTAAAAATATAAAACAAAATCTGAGCTAAAAAATCTTAGATTAAGTTTACTGTGTAAAAACACAAATCTTTCTAGTTATTCTAGCATGAAAAAATATACTGAGTATGAGAAATTTATCCTGATTTTGGAGATAAGTACATGTTTTTCCACGGCTGTTTACAATACTTCCATTCAGTTGTCCCACAAAACAGCTCTGGCGCTAAATGGAACCTAAATTCTAAAACCAAACTGAATTAATCTAGCTTCCTAATCACTACAGTAAAATTAATTTTAATGCTCACTTTTGCTTTAATAGTACATCTACTTCATTACTCACTTTCCTCTAAAAATGTAACATAAGACAAACACATTTCTAAATATGAATTTGCAAAGCACTGATTTTTAAAAATATTCCATTCTTCTAAGAACAGAAAACCTTATTAACACAGATTATCAAAACGACAGCAATCAAAACACAAAATACACAAGTTACAAATACACAAGTTTTCATTTAGAGGACATCTACTGAGTACCTGTTTTGTGCTGGCCATTATGCCAAACACCACTGATATGCAGCCATGAATCTATGATGTCCTTGAGCCGCTTCTTCACAGTGAGGAACACAAATACAGCCGAGAACAACCAAATTACACAGAAAGTGCCGTCATGAAGTATAAATAAAATGTTAGGCACGTTCAGAATGATGAACAACTAACTACCTCAACCTCATAACTTGGAGATAAATTTATAAGGTATTGAAGTGTAGGAAGAATATTGCCATTCAAGAACGGGGAAAGGCATTCCAAAGAGAATCTTGAAAAAAATGAAATGAGCTAAATATTTCCTCATTAAAAAATACTTCCAGTATATCCACTCTCGTCCACAACCACTGCCGCTGGCCTAATCTAGGTCACCATTCTCTTCACCAGGACTTCTGTGAGTCTCACTAACTCATCCTTATCATCCAGTCTTGCCTCCTTCATCCCCCTGCCCTGAATCCTCCATGTAGCAGACATATTTACTATTTTGGATCTTGTCACTACTGCTTAAAATTTGTCATTTTTCCATTGCATGAAAAGGAAATCCACACTTGCTTATCAGAGCCTAGATATTCTGCCCAGTTTCCCACTTCAAGCTCTACACCACCACTTAGCTGTGATATATTTATATATATATTATCTTTAAACTCTTTTCCCTAACCAACTTACTTGCTTGTGAAACCATATTTTTAGATGCCCACATACATTTCAGAACCAGAATCTATTCTGAGTAATATTTTTGAAGTTGGTCAAATGTCTGGTACTTTCTTTTTTATCCTATTAAGAACATACAATTTCAGGGGGAAAAAAAGGTATATGATTTATAACTATACGGAAATACCTATTTGTTTACTGATGTGCCTCTGAAAAACTGAAATAAATATTATTTCTTTACACTTGGAACCGTACTTGAATTTCAAAAGAAGTCCTGTACTCATGGACTAAATAATTCAGACAGACCTTGCCAGTGAGGATAACTAGAAACACAATTTAAAAAATTATAGACATATGCTTGTAGGAAATGAAGAGCTAACAAGGCCATGGAGAATTATTGAGCCAAGATTTGGGAGACAATGGAAATACAGAAATGTGAGTCAGGCATTTGAAACCACTTTCCTCTGAGATGTTAATTATTCCAGTAGCAATAGGGCAATGAGGCAGTAGGGAGGCTGAAAGTTTGAGCAGGAGACTCCCCATGTCTCCCTTTCCTTTCTGAAAATTCCAGGGGACAAGGGACACAAACATGAGTCCAAAGCAAGCAAGAGGTTTCTAAACTCTCATGCATGGGTTGGAGCTGAAAGGTTAAGTAATAGGTGTCTACCAGGTGCCTCACAGGGACTGCTTCCCAACTTTGAGTTATTCACTCATTAAAATTGGATTAAGGAGACCGCCCAGGGTTGTCCAAAAATTACTGATGGCAGGCCAAAGTAAATAAAAGAGAGGTCTGAAAAAGGATAACAGCATTCTACATCTCAACTTATTTCTATAAATATTTTTTCAAATACACTGTCTGGCATCCAGTACAAAATAATCAGGCTTATGAAGAGACAAGATACTTTGAGAACCAGCAAAAGTAACAAAAATTAGAAACAGATCCATTTTCTGGAAATGGACCAATAGTACTAAAATACATTAGCCTTTGATAATAAAAGATAAATGTTGCAATTTCTAAGATAACAACTAAAGAAATAATAAAAGCATAAACAGTTGATCCTTGAACAACACAGGCTTGAATTGCATGGGTCTGCTTATATGTGGTTTTTTGTCAGTAAATACATTAGAAAATTTTTTGGACATTTGTGACTATTTGAAAAAATCTGCAGATGAACCACAGTCTAGAAATATAAAAAATAAGAAATAAAAAAAGTTAGGTATTATTGTGAGAATATAGTATATAATAAATACAACCTACAAAAAATGTGGTGACTGTTTATGTCATTGGTGAGGCTTCTGGTCAACAACAGGCTACTAGTAGCTAAGTTTTGGGGGAGCCAAAGTTATAGGCAGATTTTTGACTGAACAGGGATTGTTCAATAATGTTATCATTCAGCCCCTGTGTTGTTCAAGAGTCAACTACAGAAATTCTGAAGTTTGTAAAGGCAAAAAATTAGAAAGGAAGACAAGAGGAAAGAAAACATCAAATAGAGCAGAAAACAAACAGTTGTATAATATATTGAAAATGAAATATATCTGAAACTACAATTAATGTTATAACCCATCTAAAAAAACAAAGCTCGTCAAAATAGATGTAAGAAGAGAGCACAGCATGCTGGACAAAAGTGAGAGGTAGACCAGAGGGCCAGGGTTAAAATGCTTGAGAAAATTACGTCCTATGTCTCCCTTTCCTTTCTGTAAAATAGCAAGTATCATACATACAATTCATGTCTCTAGGGACAGTCAGGCAGTGAGGTCATTTAGGTAAGGACCCTGATGTAGTTCCTGGCACACTGTAGTGCTTCGCCCTCCTTCTCCTGTAAAATAAACATATTAGATAAGGCCAAGTTTTCTTATAATCAGATTCACTTAGAGTGAAGTACATCTTTAATTTTAGAGTGACTTTACATTATTAGATCTACTTAGCTCTAAAGAGGAACAAAGCTATTATAATATATTAACCCGGTCACTGAAGTACATGACATGAAGCTTGATACATAATTAAAGTAACTAAATATGTCCTAATACATCCCTTTAAATGTTTTATTGTTAGTGTTAGCTGAATGTGAGAAGTAAGTGTGATTTTGCTGTCTTTGTGGGTCAGATTTCATTATATAAACATCTTAATTTTAATCAGGCAGTTATTATGTTAAAATATCCCATTAACAGTGTTTTTTTTCCACACCTAACAATCCACAATCTTGAAAACTAATTTAAATAGATCTTTTTATAGCAAGTGTGTGAAAACTGTGTATATTCATTAAATTAAAGATCACTTTGTATGCCAGCACAACCAAATTGTATTTTGAAATGATGCAGGATAAACAACAGATGTGTCCAATATATATTTTTCTTCAGTTGCTAAGGCAACATTGTTCAGTCTTTAAAAGAGTGAGATGGTGCAGAAACAAGACCAGAAAATAATTCCTTTGGGTATTTGTTTCAATAAGAAGGTACCCTTCACAATTGCCATTACAATGTAGCCAATATGGTTCTGACACATTCTAGTATTATATTATCTGTACTAGACTTTACAAGTTTTTATTTGGGTTTTTTTTTTAAAGATTTTATTTATTTATTTGTCAGAGAAAGAGAAAGAGAGAGCACAAGCAGGGGGAGTGGCAGGCAGAGGGAGAAGCAGGCTCCCCGCTGAGCAAGGAGCCCAATGCAGGACTCGATCCCAGGACCCTGGGATCATAACCAGAGCCGAAGGCAGACGCTTAACTGACTGAGTCATCCAGGTGTCCCTAAGTTTTATTATTTGTCAATATAACAAGTTCTTCTGTCGGCACAATTTTGAAGAGCTCTCCATACATTTCCACCTCTAATTCATTGTTTATTGTTTAACTCCCCAAAGGAGATATGACAAGTGTTTCATCATTCCTCAAGATGATGGTGTAATTCTGATGGTGACCAAGATAAAATATTGAGAATTGAAGGCTAGATTTCCAAATATAAAGGAGAACTAGTTTGGCAACAAGATGCCTATTACCTCATTCTTTTCTAATTCAGGAAATCCCTCTTCTTCTATCCATTCCCAATTACTGTCCACCCTTGTTAATATGTATTTATGCTCTTTCATTCACACAAGTTCAAGTAGTACTTTTTTCTTTTTTATAACTCCTCTTGGACCAAACAAGAGGAGCATCCCATCAGTAATATTTAAAATAACATGAAAATTACCACTTAGTCACTATTTCCATTTTTGTTGGTGAGATCATATGAGATAACAAGAAACATGGGACCTCCTCAGAGTAAAAAAGTTCAAGGAACCAGTGTGTAGCTCCAAGTTCTCGGACTAAAAATATCAGCACTACTTGAAGAGAATTTATGAGAAGAGAACCATCTCCTTTAAAAAAGCAGTTACAGAGCTAGGCAATGTCAATCAATAGAAAAGCAGAAAAATTAACTGTAATTCCAGAAAGAATGCTGTTGGCTAACATATTTGACCTCATTTCTTGAATGTTCTTTAGGTTATTTTAATATTTAATCAATTACATGTTAGAACTATAATATGTAAAAGGGGTAAGAAGGAATTTTGAAATGGTGTGAGGAGTCAATGTGCTTATACATATGAAGCACACTTAGGGTCAAATGTCCCAGAACATGTTTTAGAAATTATTTTATCAAGGGGCACCTGGGTGGCTCAGTCAGTTAAGCATCTGCCTTTGACTCAGATCATAATCCTGGAGTACCGGAATCGAGTCCCGGGATCAAGCCCCGAGTCAGGCTCCCTGTTCAGCAGGGAGTCTGCTTCTCCCTCTGACCCTCCCCCATCTCATGTTCTTTTCACTCTCTTAAATACATAAATAAAATCTTTAAAAATTAATAAATAAAAAAATAAAAGAAATTATTTTATCAAAAAAGACAGCTTCTCATAAGAGGTGTTATTTTATGTGAGACTGTGTGATATTAATAATTCTTTTCTGAGATACTTAAAACTAGAAATAAAACTGGAATGTTTTCTCAACCTGTACACATATTTAACTGTGTAAAGTCTACTTTGTAGATTTCATTATCAGACTAAATGATCTCCTTTGCTCTTGGTAAGTAAAAAATATAAGCTTTTAAAATTTCCCCTTTCTAAAATGTGCATAATTCTAACAATTTTAGAAGGTGAATATTACATTTCATCAAGACATTAAGAACGTTTCAATGTTGTGACTCAAGCATCACATCACCGTGAAAATTTGTAAACATATTTTCTTCATCACATATGTTTTAAATGTAGAGACTGAGAAATGAACAACATATTTTGAAGACTTCTTACTTAAAATGTCCAATAATGGGGAAAGAAAAATAATTTCTCTATTCACATTGATTTGAGTTTTACAGATGGTTTAATGTGAGATTAGAGGTGGGACTTTCACAATGGCATTTTCCCAAATATCTATGATTTCTTCTAAATAAATTATTATTTAAATATTTAGAACAAAACAAGGCATCTGGGAATAATTAGAATAAAAAAATTCCAATAGAAAAATATTTGAAATTGATTAGAGACCCAGAAATACAAGAGGCCATTTCTTTGTAACAAATGAAAATAATCAGCAAAACTAGATAAGAGAAAACATAATGAAAGAAGCAGGATTTACATATGTATTTGGAAAATACTTAAACAAAAAATTGCAATTATTGTGATTCACTTGGAATAAAAAACTCTCAACCTCATCAATTTTGAAAAAAAAAAAGTTCTCGAAACCATAAAGGAAATTTTATCCTTATTACTTTTGACCCATGTATTTAACCCTAAAGGCTTGCTGGAAATATTTTAAAGTAGGGGTGAGGGAAACAATTTGGGAGTTACCACACCCAATTAAATCCCATATTCCCACATATAAAGGAGGAAAATGTAAGGAAAAGGATCAAACGGAGGCAAGGGGGTAAAGGTGAATGGGATAAGAGAGAACATGGACTGGACGATAGAGCAACAAAGAATGTGATCGTGACTTTCTAGAATACAACCTGGCTCTAGTAACCCCTAGGTAATATAGATAAACCTTCAGCAAATTTGATTTTTTTTTTAACACAGAGGGCAAAGAGAGACCACAGAAAAAGGCAGACTGCTCCAGATCAGTTGGTGGCAGGTTTAATGAGCAAGGGAGCTTACTTACATCCATGGGTTGTCTTGGGTGGCTGTAATACAAGTAGATCTCCACGTCTTCCTTCCAGAATCTTTAAAGTTTATATAGAGGCCTTAACTGGGTTTGGTCATGTATACCTTCCAGATGGTCTCAACAACATATTGCTCTCTCTGGGCTAAGACCTTGAAAATGGCTCCCACTGTGGCAAGGGTGGACAGAACGCACATTCCAAAGACAAGGAAGGGGTGAGAAGCCTCCAACTGCCTGAATACAGCTCACAAGCCAACTGTTAGTTACATCTTCTGGATGACCTCCTTCAACAACAGTTTAGGAACTATAGGGAGAACTATCTATATTCAAAGATTTTTTTTTCAAAAAATATATAATTACTATGTATAACTTTATATCAGTAAGTTTGAAATTATATCTAAAATCAAAATTTTTAGAAAAATAAAAATTTAGTCTCATGAAGAATAAGCAATCTACTCACAATGGAAAATAAAAGAGCACAGATAAACTCTCTCAAAACAATGCATGAAGATGCAAGTTATTACTGTCAAGTTCTATCAAATCTTGAGAAACAGATATATCCTATATTATGTAAACTGTTCCAGGCTAGAAAAGTATATGTGCTTTATGTTGAGTTCCAGAAGTGCTATTAAGACTCAAAGCTAACAAAAAGAGCTACCAACGACCTTCTATTCTAAATTCAGAAAAACTTTAAGGAAGTGGTTATTTGTCACTATGACGTATGCCAATGCAATAAGACCAAAAACAAAAACCAAAAAACACATAGGCAGAAATAGTGGAAAGAAATAACCTTTTCCAATATGTTAACTCTATGTAACAAATCTAAGAAAATTGTATGTCAAACAAAAGAGAATTAATGTAATATTTCAATCAAGTAACTAACTTTGGAATAAATATAAAATTGGTGAGTTTCCCAAGCAGTAGGAATCAATCTGTAAATACATTACTAAAAAGGAATCCATTTAAAATAGCAACAAAATATATTTTAAAAAAACTTATAGCAATACATCTAAAAAGAAAGATTTAATAAGAATACAAAACCCAGAGGGTGTCTGGGTGTCTCAGTCACTTAAGCCTATGCCTTGGGCCCAGGGCATGCTCCCGGGGTCCCAGAATCAAGACCCACATGGGGCTCCCTGATCAGTGAGGAATCTGCTTCTCCCTCTCTTTCTGCCCCTCCGCCCACTTGTGTGCGTGCTCGCGTTCTCTCTCCCTCTCTCTCTCTCAAATAAATAAATAAATAAATTTTAAAAAGAACATAAAACTTAAATGAAGGATATTAGAAAGGTACAAAATATATGGAGATATAGAATATGCTCTGGAAAAATATTCAGTATTTTAAAGGCATCAATTCTCCATCCAAACTCAATGAGAATCTGAACATGTTTTTAAACAAAACTTAGCAAATTAATTGCCAATTTTACTCCAAGAAAATCAAATACAAAAACCAAGCGAAAAGACTTTTGAAGAGAAAAAAAAAAAAGATTTGTTCTACTGAAATTTAAAACGGCTTATAAAATAATAACATTTAAACATATTTTGGTTTTGGGGCGCCTGGGTGGCACAGCGGTTAAGCGTCTGCCTTCGGCTCAGGGCGTGATCCCGGCGTTACGGGATCGAGCCCCACGTCAGGCTCCTCCACTATGAGCCTGCTTCTTCCTCTCCCACTCCCCCTGCTTGTGTTCCCTCTCTCGCTGGCTGTCTCTATCTCTGTCAAATAAATAAATAAATAAATCTTTAAAAAAAAAAAAAAAAAAACATATTTTGGTTTTGGTAAATATCAGACAAATATATCAGTAGAATAGACAGAAATACACTTGTGTGTTTATCTGAAGTTAAGAGAGAATAAAAGTATTTCATGTCAGTAAGAAACGTAAACTGGCCAATCAACACATTTAATAACCTGGCTATTCATACGGGAAAAAATAAAATTAGATCATCTCACTATTCGCAAAAATAAACTCTCTATGGATTAAATTTCTAGAATTTGAAAAGAACTGTAGAAACATTAACTTAAAACATAGGTTAATTTGTTTACGTCCTTTATGTCAAGAAAGCCTTCAAAAAAAACATTAAATGCAAAGTCATGCAGAAAATTTTTAATCTAAATTAAGTTTTAGATTAATCTAAATCTAACCTTAACTTAAATCTAAAATTTAAAAACCTGCATGACCAAAATCATCTTAAAGTTAAAAGATAAATGAAAAACAAGGGGAAAATATGTTAAACAGATAAAGAAAATATTTTCAGAGTACATAATCAATCAAAAGGACAAGCAGCAGAAAGACACTCTATTGTGAGCAAATTCACAAAGAGAGAATATGAATCAGATCATAATGAGCTATTTTTGCCCACTGGATTGGCAAAAATGACAAAATTAGACTATATCAAATATTTCTGAGGATGTATGTAGTAAAAATAGTACACTAATATCCTGATGGTAGAAGTTTAATTAATACAGCCCTACTCTAGCCAACTCTGTGAATATCTAAAAGGTATGGACCCAGTAATACAGCAGTTATCTATCCCAGGTAATTGTGTACATATTTGCAAATGGGAGCAAGTACGATAAAATAAAAAACAAAATAATCAAAATTTCTATCAGTAAGAATAGCTAAACAACCTACAGTATAGCCACATGTTGAAGTACAGCGCAACAGTAAAAAGTAATATGAAAATATACTGAGATATGGAACAATTCCCAAAGAAATTGTAGAAAGTTACAGAAAAACATATACAATATTAAGCAAATAGACACAAAACAGTTTTTTCTATATGCATTTATAGGTCTCTAAATTATACAAAAAAATAATACTGATAAGGGGGTTATCTTGATGGAAGAGACTGGGATTTTGAAGCACTTATGTAGTCTTTTGGTTTACTATCTTTAAATGGAAAAACAATATTCAATGAGTTATTTTTGTAGCTAAAAATAAATTTTAAAATCACTTTTTAAAAAGTCAGAAGCCAGTGGGAACAATACAAAATTAAATCCAGCAGGTATTTAATGAGTTTATAAATATGACAGAAATTATATCTCATTACTTAGAGAAAAATATCAATTCATTTTTATGTAGCCGTCCACACAAGTTAAATCAAGGCTATATTTTTATGCCTGGAGACTATTCATAAGTGTTTGAGGCTATTATTTATACCTCCACTTGGCATATACACAACACATCTGGGACTCATCTTTAATGCTATAGCTAGGCTTTTTGCAATTAAAGAGAGTTAATGAAAACAAAATCGAACTTAAATGACTCTTATCTTTACTCTGAAAGACCCAAGAGAAAAACATACAGTTAAAAATGTTACTCTTCGGGCTAATTGACTATCTTAATATTGTTCAACAGCCCAAGATACAGTTTATCAACGACTTACAGCAAGAGATTTACTTGAAGGAACGTGATTTTATTAATAGAGGTTGTATTCCCTGAGGAAGCATAAAGGAGGGTGAAATAGGAACAGTGACAGCTTCACTTGAAGAAATCGTTTTTTTCAGTGAGAGAATTTCCCCCAGTCTTTGCCAAAGATCTCCGTGACAAATTCAATTCAAGCAGTATTTATTTAGTGCTTCTCTATCAAGATACACAAACAGAATTCTTAGAACCTAGAATTTATAATCTGGTTGGAAAGAGGAAGCCTACAAGTACAGACCAGCTAAGGAATATTCCAACATAATATATTCTTAAGTGTTAATCAATATGATGAAACATAATGTTGTAATAGATCCAGATTCGGATGGGTCATTGTCATCTTAAGATATTAATTCACTGAATAAATTGAAATGAGATTTAAATTCTCAAAATCAAACCATCTATATAAATTTTTGTATCTCTATAGTATCCCTGCCAAGAGGACACCGATCTTGAATGGAATTTAATGTGTATCAGGGAACTTACAAACTGTTACAGGCCAGCTCAGAAGAGTTTCACCTAAGACAAAATCTGCTTCTCTATGGCTTTCGGTCATTATGTCCAAGGCTACGACGACCTGGAACAGACAGAAGAAAAAGTATATAATCTTGCTTTAATATGATAGTTTTCAAATGCTTGAACACTTTCTCACCCCTGGGGTCTTCTAATCTCCAGGTTAAATGTGTGCTCCATAATCTTCCTCATGTGATCTTGATTTGAATCCCCTCTTCATCCTAGACATTCTTCTCTGCTAGGGCTTTATTCTTTTTGTACCTGATCATGTTTGTTAGGACTCCCTTAGCTATAATCAGTAGAAACAAACCTGAGTTTTACAACCAAAAAGGTTGTAGGGGGGTAGTTAGAAGAATGCAAAGGGGGCGCCTGGGTGGCGCAGTCGTTAAAGCGTCTGCCTTCGGCTCAGGGCGTGATCCTGGCGTACCGGGATCGAGTCCCACATCGGGCTCCTTCGCTGTGAGCCTGCTTCTTCCTCTCCCACTCCCCCTGCTGTGTTCCCTCTCTCTCTGGCTGTATCTCTGTCACATAAATAAAATCTTTAAAAAAAAAAAAAAAAAGAAGAATGCAAAGGAATCCATTTGACATCAAGGTGTAGAATTCATCTTATGCATGCAAGACTAGGTGGAAAGACCAGAAAACCATCATGAATCAAGGCTCTCCTGCTTCTTTAGCACTGTATATCAACTATGTCTTCTTCCTTGTTCTTCTTTTCTCTTTATTTACTAATATGTTCTGCTGCCCAACTTTAATGTTGGACTAAAGATTCTTACAGTTTAGATATTACAATTCCAGCTCCATAGGACTTTTATATGTAGTCCTTCCCTGAAAAGGATTCAGACATGGCCTAGTTTGGATGTGAAGGGCAACCTCTTGGCCAGCTAACCTGCTCTGGCCCTGAGGGATGGGGTTGTGTTGCTTACATGACTGCTGGAGGTGTAACCTGGGACTGTGGTACAGATAACAGGAACAAATTGGCCTGATGGCTTGAAATGTGGAACTCAGAGGTAAAATATAAAACTCCAAGTCTGATCTAGGCAACATCACAGTAGCATGACATGACATCAGAGATGAAATGACTGGATTTCATTTTACAAATTAGGAAACTGAGATATAGAGAAACTGAATGTCTTAAACTTGTGTAGTTTATTTTGTGACTAAATAATGATGGCAACACATTTCCTCTGAATCCCTCTATATTCCCCTGAAGGGTCTTCATGAAGAGTCTTCTCTAACAAAATACTTCTGCCACCAAAATCTAAGAATGACCATTAGACCTAATGTAAAGGAAGGCCAGAGAAAATACCATGAAAACTACTTTATGGTGAAATATTACTACTAAGACTATTTGCATACAAAATGTCAGACACATGAAAACTTGCCTAACATAAACATAGAACCAATTCTAAATTATGTTAATATTTTCAATCAGATCATCTCTCTTCTCTGCTATAGGCATCGTAAATGAATAACTTAAGTAGAAACATCCAATTAATTTTCAAAAGATAAAGGTTAAAGTGGTCTTAACTAGTTATTATCTATGCCACTTTGGGAATTTGATTTTTAGTTTCTTCTTGCATTGTTTATGTTTTCTTTTTGCTGCTCGGGCATTTGGGGTCTTGGCCCTGGAGGGACTGCCCCTCCCAGAGCTTAGTTAATTCTCAGAGATAGCAAAGTACTGCCCAGTGAATAGGTCTTTAACCTAAAAATCAGTCAATGCAGAGCCCACCTCCTTGACCATCTCCTTTATCACATTCTTCCACACCACGCCAGTATTCCCCCTGCCTAATCACCCCAGGGCTAGGTACTAGGTAACTAGGGACCACCCCCAGAGTCCCCACTGAAATTATGCAAAGTATCCAATCCTAAACTTGTTCAGCATACCAATCCTGCCTCAGCCATTCCTTCCTGCAAAACTCCAATAAAGGTTCGGGCCATTCTCTCCTACTCCCTCTTTCTCCTGACCATTCCTGGTCCTTCCCTATGTGAACCTGTGCAGCATGGCATTCCTTCTGTCTCTATGGATCTATAAGCATAAACTTCTTCCTCCATGAGAATCATTTTCATGTCTGCTGTTGTGCCATACCTGATTGGAATAAATCCCAGGTACATTTTAGAAAACTTAACCTTAAAGATTTGAAATGAAAAACCGGTAAAACTAAAGTACTCAATAATGATGGACATTGGTCTGAAAAATATATTTTCCTGGCTTACAATTGAAAAACTCTCAAACAAATTTAAAATACACATATCCGTTCAGTTTTTTAGGACCTCTAGAAAAGAAATTGCACCAACACCTTTCAGTATGTTTGAAGTCTATTGACTTCTCTCTCTCAGTGTGCTTTTATAGTTAACCTAAATCCCTCAATCTTCTACTTAAGTTCTGTGTGATCAGTTTAATTGTCTCCTTCATGGCCAGAAGGAGGTTTTTTTTCACTGTGAGGTCTCTGATGGTAAGAAAAAAAAAAAGAGAGAGAGAGAGAGAACCAGTTCTTCCCCTCTCCCCATTTCTTTTGCTCTCCTGAGGAGCTAGTTTGAGGCTTGTGTTTTAGAGAGACTAAATTCCTATACATTGATAAAACAATCCAGCTACCCTTTCAAACAAATCATCTGAGAGACTGTCATTGTAATCACAGAATGGTCAGCATGACCAGTGTATGCCATTCCATCTGGAAACCATGACAGGGAACAGCTGTTCTGTGTTCCTACGACCCAAACACATCAGAGTCATGTCAAAAGGATTCTCACTCATGTCTTTACTTATAATAAAGCTACAACACAATTCAAATCGAAGATGAAGAGAAAGAAAAACTTACACAGATTAGGGCAGATTTTTCTGCCCTAGCAAAATAATATTTGAGCTATAAGATGTGCTTTGAGTACCCATTTGATATGTAGTATTCCACTTGTACATTTTGAGAATTTTTTTATATTCATTTTAAATAATTAAAGGGAACATTTAAAGTTACTTTTAGTTATTTTTTTAATTAAAATGTTATTTAGATAAATTTAGGAAATACTATAGTAATTTTTCTAAGCTGAAGTCTTCCTGAGAATGCATGTAAAATTACTTTCGTAATTCTAAAACCAAGCCATGGGCCCCAACCTCCCAGAGAATCCAAACCAGTAAGCAATACGGTAAGGGATGTGCAGCCTGCTCTAACAGCACACAGTAGGGTCACTTAACCCAGTGGGGGGCGGGGGGCGGGATGGAGGGGAAGGCAAGGAAGATTACTAAGAAATGACATTGAAGCTGAGGTCTGAAGGCTAAATAGCTATTGGTATGAGGATTAGAAAGTAGAGAATATAGAATTATAAGGCATGGGGAAAGGCCCAGAAGCAAGAGGGAATGTATGGTAGATAACTGTATTTAATCCCAATTTTTCAAGCTTCTCAGTAACATACCCTTTGATGGTGCCCTTCCATACTGAGCCTGAACTGGACATGTGACTTGCTTTGGCCAGTGGGATACCAACAAACTCGATGAAAGCAAACAATCAAGTGTGCATTTTTGCTTCCTCTTTTGAATCCCTGTGATCACCGGGCTATCCTGATGGAGGATGAAACATGTGGAGAAAGTCAAAGACATCCTAAATGAGCCAACAGAGTGGAAACTGCTAGACTTGTCAGTGAATTCCAACTAAAACCAGAACTACTCAGCCCAGTCAGTACTGACAATCATCACTGCCCAACTGCCTAGATGGCAGAACTAATATGGGAGAACTAATAAATGGATGTTTTCTTAAACCACTAAGTTTTAGGTAGTTTGTTATACAAATTATTAAGGCAAAAAAATTAAGGCAATAGGTAAATGATAGAAAAGATGACACAAACTGACAGGCAAAAAATGTATATATATAAAAGCATATCATTATTTCAATGGGTTTTATTAAATTTCTGCAGAGGCTGAATCTTCTTTCAAATGTTAATTCCAATTATGACACCTCTTTTGTGATGTGTTTTCTTGTGTCCTTTTATTTTGCTTCTGTTTTATTTGTTTAAATGTATTTGCCCTTCCCCCATTTATTTAAACTTAAGTAGTTCTCTTGAAAATCTTGCTAAAGTGGACTGAGTATATTTAGCTACTACCTTGGCTCCACACTATAGAGCCATCTTCCTCTGGCTTTTCTTCCATGTATGCAACCTTTGGGGGCAACATTTTATAGCTTAGTACTTTCCCTTCTCCCTCAAGTTTGTTTCTCTTCTACTACCTTGATTTTATCTTTCATTAAGAAATCTACCCCTTCCAGTAAGGAACACACTCCCTGCCTACTGCCTTGGCTCCACACAGCCCATTTGGCCAAGCTACCTTTCACACTCTCCACTCACGCTGCGAGGGGCCATCACCTGCCAGGTGCGGAGCCCGGGCAATATAACCCCAGGGATTCTGTATACATTAAGGTATTGATTTTTATTTTTGCAAATATTTTCCTCAATCATTTTTAATAATATCTTAATTTGGTTTGTACTTACATTGTTGGGGGGAAAATCATATTTTAATCAGTTTCCTCTGAGTTTTTATTTCAAGTTTTGAAGCTTAGAAGGCCCTCTATTAATAGATAGTACTATTCACTATCCACAGAAAAGTAAATTCTTTTTTTTTTAATTTAATTTTATTTATTTGATAGAGAGAGACAGCCAGTGAGAGAGGGAACACAAGCAGGGGGAGTGGGAGAGGAAGAAGCAGGCTCCCAGCAGAAGAGCCTGATGTGGGGCTCAATCCCAGGATCCCGGGATCACGCCCTGAGCTGAAGGCAGCCGCTTAACGACTGAGCCACCCAGGCGCCCCTGGAAAAGTAAATTCTTAATTTTAAAATAACTTTTGGCCCAGTAATACTGTTGCTAGTAATTTGGTGATTGTATGCATTGGCTAAAGTAATCTGGAAACAATCTAAATGTTCATTTTTAAATCAGTACTTAAATAGATTATGTTGTATGTAATATAAGTACCATTATTTACTGTTATGGAAATATCACTATCATATCAGAAGTACAGACAACTTACGAACTATGATTACATGCACGTAAAAATTACAAATTAGATATAACCATTATTTATGTAATGTATAATTACATTTTATACATATGCTGTTACATGCATATTTTTTTTGAGGACTTCAGAAAAAAGAATAGTAGCAACAGTTAGTTATCTTTGGAGAAAGAAACTTGTAAGGGATAAAAATGGGAAAGGGAGGGTCACTTTTATCATTTTATACTTTCTTGCGAAGACTGAATTACTTGCTAAATACTTGTGAAATTTTATTTTTGTATTAGATTTTTAGAAGTCTTTCTATTATGCAAATATTTTATATTCACTTGTTTTTTTTCCACGTTATTTATATAGCTTGACTTCTTTTTTCAGTCTAAAATCTTATATTCACATTTACCAAGTAGAAAACAAACAAAAAAAAATTTCCTCAGGAAAGAATATCAAAACACTGTCAGGGGCACAGAGCTCCATCTACAATATATTT
Source organism: Ursus maritimus (assembly GCF_017311325.1). NCBI lineage: Eukaryota > Metazoa > Chordata > Mammalia > Carnivora > Ursidae > Ursus > Ursus maritimus. Next base: position 17,954,301 of record NW_024424453.1, on the reverse strand, counting down.
AAGAATGACTTCCCAAAAAATAACAAAGAGGCAAATGAGGGAATAGTCAGAAAAGTAAATGGAGGGAGGTACAGGATTCTGGGAAGGTAACAGAATAGGAAGCACCAGGAATTTGTCTCCCCACTAGTCAACAATTGCACTAGCAAAATCTGTCTGATGTAACTATTTTGGAAATCTGGAGTTTATTGAAAGCTAGCAACTTCCAGGGAAAGACCTGGACAGTAAATTTTAGTGAGTTTTAGTCAATTTAATCTCAGCACAGAAGCAGCTTCCCAGCCCGTTTTTCTCCAGCCCTGTGGTAGACAGCCACACAGTTATTTCTGGAATAGCTTGCACATAACTTGAGGGAGCCAAGGTGGACAAAAAGCACCCAGGCCTCCAAATATCAGGGATGTGGTCTCTGACTGATGGTCCTGATGACAAAGGTACAAAAAGATGGGCAGCCATTATTGCACACACTCTCTTCACCTTCCACTTGAAGTGACTTCTGGAAATTTAAAGAGCTGGCATCCTTTTTCCTCACTTTGTTTTTCTTTTTTCCCTTTTAAAAATGGGACATTAAAAACTAAGACCTTCAAGAGCAACTGCAAATATGGAGAAAATTAGAAAGTGATTGTGCATGCCCAGGGAAAGGCTCAGGCTCAGAAAAGACTTGAGAAACCTTTAGTTTATGCCTCAGCTGACCCTTGGCACAGAGGCAACCTATATATTTACAAAAATAATATCCCAAAATCTGATCATCAGAAAAATGAAAATCAAAACCACGATGAGTTATCACTTCACACCAGTCAAACCAGCTAGTATCAAAAAGACAAGAAATAACAAGTATTGACGAGGATGTGGAGAAGAGAACACCCATGCACTGTTAGTGGGAATGTAAATTAGTGCAAACACTGTGGAAAAGAGTATGGAGTTCCTCAAAAAATAAGAACAAAAATACCATATGATCCAGTGATTCCACTACTGGATATTTACCCAAAGAAAATAAAAACACTAATTGAAAAGATATATGCATCCCCATGTTTATTGCAGCATTATTTACATAACTGAAGATATGGAAGCAACCCAAGTTTCCTTTGATACATAAATGGATAAAGAAAATATGTCATATGTATATATACAATAGAATATTATTCAGCCATAAGAAAGAATGAGATCTTGCCATTGCTCACCCACAGTATGGGTGGACTTAGAGGATATTATGCTAAGTTAAATAAGTCAGACAGTGAAAGACAAATACCATATGATTCCACTTATATGTAAAATCTTTAAAAAATAATGAACAAAAAAGTAGATTCTTAAATATAGAGGATGGTTGCTAGAGGTGAGGTGGGTAGAGGAATGGACAAAATAAATAAAGGGGATTAAGGGATACAAACTTCCAGTTATACCGAGATGAAATACAGAGATGAAAAATACACCATAGGGAATATAGACAGTAATACGGTAATGATGTATGATAACTACACTTACTGTGTTGAGCACTGAGTAATGTATAGGATTATTGAATCAAGAAGTTATACACCTGAAACTAATATATGTTAATTATACGTCAATTAGAAAGAAAGAAAGAAAGAAAGAGAGAGAGAGAGAGAGAGAGAGAGAGAAAGAAAGAAAGAAAGAAAGAAAGAAAAAGAGAGAGATAAAGAGAGGGAGGGAGGGAAGGAAGGAAGGAAGAAAAAAGGGAGAGATAAAGAAATCCCCAAGGACCAGAAGCAAAAACTGTTAAAAAACAAACAAAACAAAACAAAAACCTTGGGCAGGGGGAAAATCTGATTGTGAGAACGACCACATTATTAGATTCAAATGTCTGGTTTTCAACAAAAAATCACAAGGCATGCAAAGAAATAGGAAAGGATGGTGCTTTCAGAGGAAAATCAATCAATCGATCAATAAAAACTTCCTGAAAAAGACCTGATGGCAGATCTACTAAAGACTTTTTTAAAAGCTATCTTAGAGTTGCTCAAAGAACTAAAGGAAGATGTGAAGAAAGGAAAAAAAAAAAAAAAAAAAAAAAAAAACCTCATGTGGGGAAAAAACCCAGGAAATCAATAAAGAGAATAGAAAATTTTAAAAAGAAACCAAAACTAATTCTAGAGCTGAAAAGTACATTAACTGAAATGAAAAATTCACAAGAGGGATGCAGAGGCAGGTTGAACAAGCAGAAGGAAGACTCAGTACACTTTAAGATAGGACAATGGAAATTTAGTAAGTCAGACGAATAGAAAGAAAAAAGCTTAAAGACCAACACATGTATTGTGGGAATCCTGGATGAAGGAAAGAGAGAGAGAGCAAGCAAGAACAAGAGCAAGAGTGAGAGTGAGAGCAAGTGAAGGAGGGGGATGAGAAAATATTTGAAAAATAATGGCTGAAACTTTCCAAATTTGATGAAAGGCATAAATATAAACATCTAAAAAGACCAAGCAGTTCCAAGTGAGATGAACTCAGAGACTCACCACAAGATAGATTTAATCAATCTTTCAAAAACAAAGAGAATCTTGAAGCAGGGAGAGAAGCAACTTATCATATACAAGGAATACAATAGGATCCTCAGAAACTTTGGAGGCTAATAGACATGAACCAAATGTGTTCAAAGGACTAAAAGAAAGCCTCTCAACCAAAAATCCTATATCTGGCAAAACTGTCCTTCCTAAGTGTGAGAGAAATTATCAGATAAACAAAATCTGCGGGATTTATTACCACTGGCCTTCCCTGTAATTCCCAAGGGAGTCCTGCAGGTTGAAATGAACGACACTAGACAGTAACTTGAAGCTATATGAAGAAATAAAGATCTTAAGAAAAGTAAATTCATGGGCAATTATAAAAGCTAGTATTATCGTAACAGCAATTCATAACTGTATTTTTTATTGCTACATAAGATACAATGCACTGAAAAGAATTAATAGTATATGTTTTGGGGCATACTATATATAAAGATGCAATTTTGTGACATCAACAACAGAAAGGCATGGGGACAAAGCTGTAAGGGAGCATAATTTTCGTATGTTTTTGAATTTAAATTATAAATTCAAATTAGAGAGTTATAACTTTAGATTGTTAAATCTAATCCCCATGGTAGTCACAAAGAAAATATCTATAGGATATACACAAAAGGAAAGAAGAAAGGAATTTAAATATTTCACTCAAATAAATTAAACACAAAGCAGGACAGTAATGCAGACAATAAGAGACAAAAAAGCTACAAGGCATATATAAAATAAAGAGCAAAATGACAGAAGTCCCTGCTTATCAGTAATTACTTTAAATGTAAATGAATTATACTATTCAATGAAAACATGAAGATTGGCAGAATGGATAAGAAGAATGATCCAAATATATGCTACCTATAAGGGACTCACTTTAGGCGCAAACAGATTGAAAGTGAAAAGATAAAAATAGATATTTCAGGCAAATAGTAATCAAAAGAAAGCAGGGGTGCTATACTAATATTAGAAAAAATATTCTTTAAATAAAAAATATTATGAGACAAAGGACATTGTATCTTAATAAAAGATGCAATACAGAAAAAATACAATTATAAACATTTATATACCTAATAACAGACCATCAAAATATATGAAGCAAAAATTGACAGACTGGAGGGAAAATAGACAATTCTACAATAATAGCTGGAAACTCCAAATTTGCCACTCTCAATAACAGACAGAACAATGAAAATGAAGATAAGTAAGGAAATAAAGGACTTAAACAACACAATAAACCAACTATATCTAACAAATATACAAAGAACATTCTACCCAATAACATCATACACATATTTTTTAAACAGTTCATTTATTTGAGAAAGAGAATGAGAGAGAGCATGAGGGGGGGGGAGGGTCAGAGGGAGAAGGAGACTGCCCCCTGAGCGGGGAGCCCGACGCGGGACTCGATCCTGGGACTCCAGGACCATGACCTGAGCCAAAGGCAGCTGCCCAACCAACCGAGCCACCCAGGAGCCCCATACACATTCTTCTTAAATGCACATGGGAGACATTTTGCAGGATAAACCATATGTTAGCCGACAAATTAAGTCCTCAATATATTTTAAAAGATCGCTATCATACAAAGTATCTTCTCTGACCCACAATTAGATCAAGTTAGGAAAACCAGAAAATTCACAAATTTGTGGAAATTAAATAACACACTCAAACAACCAGTGGATCAAAGAAGAAATCACAAAGGAAATTAGAACATACCAACAAATGACAACAAAAACACAACTTATGGAATTCAGCAAAAGCAGTGCTAAGGAGGAAATTTATAGTTATTTATTTATTGCTTATGTTAAAAAATAAGAAAGATCTCACATCAACAACCTAACTTCACAATTTAAGGAATTAGAAAAAGAAGAACAAACTAAACCCAAAGCTATCAGAAGGAAGGAAATAATAAAGATTAGAGCAAGAATAAATGAAATACAAAATAGAAAAATAACAGAGAAAGTCAGTAAAACCAAGAGTTGTCTTTTGAAAAGATCAACAAAATAGACAAAACTTTAGCTAGGTCAACTAAGAAAAAACAAAGACGATTCAAATAACTAAAACAGAAATGAAAGTGGGGACATCACTATTGACTCTACAGAAATGAAAATAATAACATAGGACGATGAACAATAGTATGTCAACAATTTGGATAACCTAGATGAAACAGACAAATTCTGAGAAACACAAAACTAACAAGATTAAAACATGGAGAAGTGGGAAATCTGAATAGACAAATGAGTAAAATACTTAGGAATTAACCAAGGAGATAAAAATTTTACAAAATGAGAACAATAAAATATTGTTGAAAGAAATTAACAAAGACATAACTAAATGGAAACACATCCCATGTCCACGGATTAGAAGAGGTAATATTGCTAAGATTCAGTACTACACAAAGTGATGTACAGATTCAACGCAATCTCTATCAAAACCCCAATGACAATTTTTATAGAAATAGAAATCCAAAATTCATGTGGAATATCAAGAAACCCTGAAGAGCCCAATCTTACAATGTAATAATATCCCAGAGGACTCACACTTCCTATTTCAAAGCAACAGTAAACGTTACTTACTACAAAGCTACTGTAATCAAAACTGTATAGTACTGAGATAAAACCAGACATATAGACAAATGAAACAGAAAAGAGGTACAAAAAAAAAAACCTTTCACATATATGGTCAAGTGATTTTTAACAAGGGTGTCAAGACCATTCAATGGGGGAAAGCGTAGTCTTTTCAACACATGATGGTAGGAAAACTGGATATCCATATGCAAAAGAATGAACGTGAACACTTACCGAACACTATATACAAAAATCCTCAAAATGTATCAAAGACCTAAATGTAAGACCCAAAACCCTAAAATTTTCAAAAGAAAATATAGTACAAAAAACTTATGACATTGGATTTGGCAACAATTTTTTGGATATGGCACCAATGACAAAAGAAATAACAAAAAATAGAAATAATAAAAGAAAAAATAGACAAATCAGATTTCATGAAAAGTTTATTTTATTTCATTTTATTTTAGATTTCATTTATTTATTTGAGAGAGGGAGTATGAGCAAAGGGAGAGGCAGAGGGAGGGCAAGAAGCAGACTCCCCGCTGAGCAGGGAGCCCAACGTGGGGCTCCATTCCAGGATCCTCGGATCATTACCTGAGCTGAAGGCAGGCACTTAACCAACTGAGCCACCCAAGAGCCCCGGATTTCATGAAAATTTTAAAACTCTGTGCATCAAAAGGCACTACCAACACAGTAAAAAGGCAATCCATAGAATGGGATAAAATACTTACAAATCATGTATCTGATAAGAAATTAATATCCAGAATATAGGGAATTCCTGAAATCCAAAAGAAAAACCCGATTCAAGAATGAGCAAAAACCTTGAATAGACATTCTCCAAAGCAGATATACAAATGACCAATAAGTACATGAAAAGATGCTCGTCATTAATCGTAAGGGAAATGCACATCAAAAGAACAATGAGACACCATCTCACACCCCTGAGGATAGCTACCATCAAAAAATCAGAAACTAAGTACTTACGAAGATGTAGAGTAATTGGATCTCTTATGCTCTGTTGATGGGAATCTAAAATGGGAATCTAAAATGATGGGAATCAAAATCATTTGATTCAGCTGAGTGGAAAACAATAGGGCAATTCCTCAAAAACTTAAGAATAAAATTTCCATGTGATCTTGCAATTCCACTTCTGAGTATATACACAAAAAAACTGAAAGCTGCGTCTCAGAGATATTTATACATGCATGTTCATAGCACCATTATTCATCATAACTAAAATGTGGAAGCAACCAGATATCCATCGACAGCTGAATAAACAAAATGTGTATATACATATAATAGAATATTGTTCAGACTTAAAAAGGAAGGACATTCTGACCTACGCTACAACATGGATGAACCTTCGGGGCATTACACTAGGTGAAACAAATCAGTGACAAAAAGACAAATACTATGTGATTCTGCTTATATGAGGTAATGAAAGCAGTTAAAATCTTAGAGACAGGAAGTAGAATGGTGGTGGTCAGGGGCTGAGAGGAATAGTGAATGGGGAGTAATTGTTTAACGGATATAGATTTTTTAACAGATATAGATTTTTCAGTTTTACAAGATGTAAAAGTTCTGCAGATGGGTGGTAGTTATGGTTGTATAACATTATGAATGCACTTAATACCACAGAACTGTACACTTAAAAATGGTTAAGATGGTAAATCTTATATTTTGTGTACTTTACTCTAATTTTTAAAAACCAAAAAAAATTACAAAATCAAATTTTGATAAGGTTTAGTTTATGTATGTGTATTTGACAAAACGCAGCAATTGTACACCTAAGATTTGTGTATCATTGTTACATTGTTACACAAATTTTACCTTAGAAGAAGAAACTACAGCGAAGACTGAACTCTAATTAATAATACTCATGCTGAATTATTCAGAGAGAGGCATTCTAACATCTGCAATTACTGTGAAATGAATTTAAGAAGTAAGGTGGATGGATGAATGGAGAGTGGGATGCTTTCATGCACAGATACGTGAGAAAGCAAGTGCACTATATAGTACACAATGTCAATAGTAAAATCTAGGCTTTGGGGGTATGGGTGTTTACAGAAAATTCTTTCAACTTTGTTGTATGTTTAGAATTTTTATTAAAAATTTAGGGGAAAAGGAATTTAAAAGAACAAATGTAGGCATTCAAACATATTAGCAATTTGGGGCCATTTAGTTTAAGAGTAAATAGCCCTTCACACTTTAATAGTTCCTGAAGCTGTGTTTATAAGAGAGTATATTCATCAATTTCATAACCATGAGCCATTTTATAATGATGTGTGTAAGTGCTCTCTATTTAAGAAGTCATGAAAGAGTACCATATATTTCAGGAATACTGTTGTCCATAATAAAAATTAAAGTGTTGGTCCTCTAAATAGAAAGCTTATTAAGAAAATTCAATTTTGGTGAAAGTTTCTTCCCTGTGATGCTGATTAAATTAAGTGTATTTCTAAATAAGAAATCTTCTGTGCATTACTCAAACCATACCCATAGAAAGCTTAGTTGATTTCCATGCTTTTCAGAACCTCCGTTTCCTTAATTCATTTACATTTCTAATAAATTCAACTTGTTTGTTTCTATCTTTTGCAAGGGTGCAAAAAATTTTAATGTAATCTATTTCTTTTTATTTTTTGAGAGAGAGAGTGAGTATGGGGGGGAGGGGTGAGAGGGATAGAGAGAACCTTAACCAGGCTCCACACCTAGCATGGAGCCCCATGTGGGGCTGGACCTCACATCCCTGAGATCATGATCTGAGCCAAAACCAAGAGTCAAATTCTGAACTGACTGAGCCATCCAGGTGCCCTAATGTAATCTATTTCAATATCATCAGGAATTACTTCAAGTTTAGATTAAGTCTGTTATGAAAAATAAGTACTCTGTGTCTAATTTGGTATCTTCAGAAATAAGGACAGTCTTAAAAGTAGTATCTCAGTGTATCTAATGAATTCTAATAGCGGAGCTAACGAAAATCTAACGTGTTAAGCTGGTTCTCTTATTTGCTGGCCTTTTTAAAATTAAATGCATGTTTGTATGTGAGTCTGCTCTGTGTAGACAGCTGCATGTGTTCTTTTTAACCTTGTGAGAAAAGAGCAGTGGAAGATAGGCGAAAGCAACTGGGAAATAAGATAGAATTAATAAATGTGGGTAGAGGTGATGTTCATTTCACAGACCAAAGAGTGTGTTTACAGATAAAATGCTTTCAGGTAGGTGATTTGTAAAACTAAAGATTTTCCTACTTTCATTTCTCAGTGCTCTGTAGTAAAATACCCTACTAAAAATGCCTGCAGCACATTTTAAATGCAATTTTCCTTTCCATTAGAAACAAAAGCACATGCATGACTTTTCATTTACTTGAATTTCTTCACATGATGTAAAAACTAGTAGCCCTATTGCTTATTAGCTGTGTGAGCTTTAGCAAGTCATTTAAATCATCCAGGACTCAGTTTGCTCATTTGTAAAATAAAGACAATCAGATAATTACTGAGATATTAATGGGAAAATGTACATACAAATGCTTGCAAGCTTCTGAATATTCAAATGTGAATTCATGTTACTATCACTGGCTTTTCACACAGCGAAAGGGTGTATTCCTGACTGACTTATAAAAAAGAATCAATCCATATGTAAACACAGGTACTCACACATCTAAGCCAAGGACTGCAAAAAAGAAATAAGTGCACTATAAAACAAAGCTCCTGATATCAAGTACTTTGTATTCGACCACCTCTGTAAGAAGGTACCAAAGTCAAACGCCTTTGGATCCAGAAAGAGAGAATAATGGTATAAATGCCCAGATGTATAATGATGGTGTATGGATAAAGTTTAGGGAAAGTGAGGAGAGGGTGTATTCCTTTTAAAGATGTTCAAATTCAATTTTAAATTGGTTGTGCTGGCAAACTCACAGTTCTGGCTCTGTCAGAGTGTAGCTCACATACAGTTAAAAACATAAAATGAAAACATATGAAATGATTAGAAAACAATGAAAGGCCCAATTCAGTAGGTGAATAAAATTCAAGACCCAAGAATAAGCTGGAACATTCAGTAGTCAGATGGCAGAGAGGACTAGCCAGTTACCCTGAAGACTGAATAATCTCCAGATGGATGGGAGGAAGATGGATGGGAGGAAGAGGGAGCAACTTCTGAGAACTCATGCACAGAGCCTGGAATGAATGATTTCTCCTTAAGAGCCATTGTTGTATATAAGGCTGAAAGACTATTGAGAATAAGCAAGAGATAAAGTTGAAAGACAGAACACAAATGTAAAAAAAGATTGAAAGGCAACACCAACTGTATGTGATCGGGTATAGAGTGCCACTGCATATCTGGGGAAAGAGATACGCAGATGCATTTTTCTTGCTAAAACCTTTCAGTAAGAAAACTGTTAAAATAAAAATGCAAATGATTAAGAAGTACTGAAGGCTGAAAACCAAAAAGGGGACAAATATTTCAACATGGGACTTTATTTCGAATGAGTAACTTACGAGTAATTGATTAATTAATTTTCTGATTTTGATTAATTATGAAAGGTGTGGAAATGACTAAATCAGGGTGGGGGGTTAACTGTCTACCACACCCTTTGGGTTTACCCCGGTCTATCATGACCTGCACCTTTTCATCTTTGAGCTATTGAGCTATTTTACAACTCTGTTAATTGTAGAAAACTGATTGTAATGTAAATACTTCTTGTTCATAGAAATGCAAATGAATTTTAACTAGAGCGGAACTGATTCCCCTTAGAAGAAGTCACTTTTACATCTATTAAAAAAAAATAATTTCAGCATTCTTCACTGCCTAAATAGATGCATGTGCTCTCTGCATTCTCCTTTGAATCAGTTTTTAATACTTTACTAGTTCCCTCATGTATTAGTTTCCTAGGGAAGCCACAACAAAGTACCAGAAGCTTGGTGGCTTAAAATTTATCTTCTCACATTTTTTGGAGCCTGGAAGTTTGCAATCAAGTTGTCAGCAGGGAGGCACCTGGGCGGCTCAGTCAGTTAAGCATCTGACTCTTGATATCTGCTCAGGTCATGATCTCAGGGTTGTGAGATCTAGTTTGTTTAAATCATAATTTTGCTTTTTTTTCTTTTTAAAGCTATATTTCTACAAGATAAACGTTTTATAAAAGAAACATACCCCCATTCCCATTATATGTTTTCAACAGCTAAAATTCAAACTGTGGGCCTCCTGAAGACAGGCCCACTGTCGTTCATTATTCTATCCCCCCACGTATAATATTTGGTACATCAGTATGCCCCTGATAAAGGTTTGCTGGATTTAAATAAAAATATGGGTATTTTAGGTCATATCTATGTGTTTACTTTGTGAACTTACTATGAAGAGTCCACTAACCATTTTCCTTTCTTTGTAACAACAATGTAAGCAGGCTGGATTGGTCAGGCCCTAAGGAGGTTACCGAAGGGCTCCAGCTGTGAAGTGACAGGGCCTGGATCTAATCAGAAAGGAGGAAAAAGAGAAAAGCTGAGTAAAATGTCGCAGAAAAAAATTCCAGAATTTGGTGATAAACACTAGAAAATGTGAAGAAAGAATCTACCATGACACCAAAGTCTAGGAAAATTATATCACTTTAATGTTCTGGGAGGTTAACCTTCAATAATGAAGGAAGTCAGCATTTTGAGGGAGACTAATAAAAGAACCCAACACTCTAAATCTAGAGGCTCTTAGAATCCAGCTGCTTCATTTCACAGCAGTTAACTGATTTTCAGAGAAGTTAGGTAGCCAGATTATACAATCCAGGTAGTGAGAGGATAAAGCACCTGGATTCTCTGTCCAGTGGTCTTCTTCCCAAACCAGGCTTTCTCCCCAGGAACCTATCTTTGAGTTTTGTGCTATTAAGGTACTTCCTTCACATCAACCTCTCCCAACTATCCCAAGTAATAAAAAGGACAGGAGAAGCAATCATTCCATACCCACATTGTCACGCTATGTTACGAACATGTTTCTTACTAGAATAACTATATTAGTGGAGGAATCCTTCACTGCCCTTCTGCGTTAGGTAAGCATGATTTCACCCATCAACTCTCTGCTGGCCTGGATCAGTAGAAAGAGCTGTGTGATTCTTTAACATCTGAAACCACAGTGGTCAACGTCTCCCTCTTTCTCTTTTCAGATCCATTCTCTACCTCTGTCTTACTGTGTGCCCCAATCGGTAGACCCTTAGAGAATGTATTACCCAATTTTTTGGTTTCTGGTTTCCAGTGGGTTTGGTTAAAGGCATGGCAAGAGATCAAAGATCAGGAGGAGAAAGAGGGTACTGGGGTAATTTTTTCCTTTCTCTGTAACCACATGCCTACCCCCTTCCCCACCCCACACCTCCCCACACACACACATGCCAGGTCCATGTTTTGTGGCACAGCCTGCATCCCTTCTTGACTATGGCCCCTAAGAGTTGGCACTTTATCCACTGCTTTCATTATTAGGCTTTAGTACATTACTCCCTAGGGGGTAGTAACAGCTTCCCATTGTTGATTATCTTGGGCTCCAGCTTCCTTGTACCTGCCCACACCTCTGTAATCAGTCCTTTCAGTAAAGTCTGCAGCTGAACCCTGTGAATGGAACTGTTTCATGCAGACACACTGACTGGGGCAGTCACCATTCAATAAAATTCAACATTAGTCAGCGCTGAATTTAAATATAACTTAAAGACACATGCACATAATGATAAGCCGCTTAAAACTAGCTATTTGTGGAACAAAAGGTTAAAAGGCTAAGTCAATGTTTTCTGACATTTAATCACAAAATCCCGAGGCTTCCTTCTTATTCCATTTATATATATTCCTTCAGTTCACCACATTCTTTTTGCTTTCTAAAATCTTCTTTCATCTTTTCTATGACAACCTGATGAATCATACATGTCATTATTATAGAGAACCTCTGTAATAGGAGGTCTAAGAATAGCATATGTAGTAACATAGAATTATACAATACCCTGCCTCTTTCAGGACCATGCAATCACATACACCAGTTCATGTAAGTGGTCAGAGGACCACACAGACTTCCATTCCCAAGGAGTAACTTTTTAGCAAACTGCCTACATATCTATAATATGTATCTCTGGAACTAGTATTACGTAAAAGCATCTATAAAATATTTAGACATGGAAAATCATTTTTCACAGCCACACCCTCTGATATATGAGCCAGCTGAGTCTCTGGTCAGTTAAATAGAAAAGCAACAGACTTACTTCTATTACGTTCATTTCCTTCTTTTTCTTCTTTTTTTTTAATGGAACAATATTTGTTTCTCAGAATCTAGTGTGGATTTAATGCTAAAGTAAAAAAATATACATACCCCCACGGGGATTTTAACAAGAAGAAATCATTTAAATAACAAAGAATCTAAAAATATTTTTGTTCAGAGTTTTTCCACCCCACTTTGTAACTTCTCAAGGGTAGAAGATACTATCTTCCAACTGGAAAGAAATGAATTCTCACCGCGACTCTCTCCTTAACTGTAACAATGTATAAAAAACTACTTTTCTGGGCTAGTATTTTCTCTGAGACTGTTCATTAGAAATTCATCAAGATTCCTTTCAGGGTTTGGATTCTAAATTATGCCTAAAAATTGACATTTTTCTCTTTACCGTCCCAGGAGAAGAGCCTAAGGGTTTCTTATTTTCACAGGAGGGAACTGCCTGGGGACAAAGCAGGGAGGGGTTGACTGACGGGAATGCTGTTTTAAATCCTTAGTGTGACTAATAACTAGGCTCCCTCTCTCAGTAGTAACACCCTTCATTCAAATAGTTGTGGGTGGCCACATGCCACAGAAGGCATGATGAAAGACCTTGCAGCATCTGTAACTTCAGGTCTTCATTGTGAAGACCTTCCTCAGACTAGCTCTGTTCCCTCTGTCTTTTTATAATGATGAGGTAAGTCTCTCTGCCTGTTAATGCAACACTGAGAAAATGCCCACAGATGTCCTCAGACGGTACCTGGATCTCCTTGTAATCTCCAAGGGGTTTATGTCCATCTTTGACCTCATAAAATATATAATAACTTCACCATCCTCTACACTTTAGTCCCTTCAACATCTGGTAAATTGTCTCGTAAAACAGCCACTTTTGTTGAGTTTCCAGCCATCCCTTTGACTAACTTAGTCATCTGTGAGCATTCTTTTTTATAGTGCTTCTAGCTGTTTCCCCCCTTAACTGCCATCAGTCCTTGGTATTTGCCCTTCAGTCTTGCAGAAACAGTTCTTGCTCTCCAGGAATTCTAGTTTCACCTTGTCGTGCCTGCTAACGTAGGAAACCAGGGATGGCTAGTTCTGTGAGAGGAAAAGGGAATGGCACACAACCCTATCTCCACTGGAATCCTTGTAAGCTGAACAGTTACCATGACTTTTCCTGAGGGCATTCTACCTCACTAGGTTCTCCAAATCAGACATACGCCCGAAAAACAATAGGAGTAAAGAAGAATCTGGTGAATCTTCACAGCGCGGATCATAGAAAACAG
>NW_024424453.1:17872059-17940769 GCF_017311325.1 Ursus maritimus | reverse complement strand
GAATTTTAACATTAAGTTTTGGTCACCTACCACAGGTTGGCTATAGACCTTGGCAATTGGTTCATAAAGATCTTTTTCCTGTCCTCCTTCCTCCCTCCCCCCACCCAATTTCGCTCCTCTCCCTTCTTAATTCTTCCTCCTCTTCTTCCCCCTTCTGCCAACTGAGTTCCTTTCCCAAACCTTTCCCTAGGGAAATTTCCTTTGGCTTGCCTTCTCTTTTGTCTTACAAATTTAAGCTCCCCAAGCTTTCTTGGATGCTAATGAGGTTCACAGGAAAGAGAGAGACACTCCTATTAACATCTAACCACTACCTTGGGTGAAAGGATCTCTTTCTTTCAACAGGAACGAGTAGTGAGGGATCCAATAGGATGCCTTGTCATTCTCAAATCACACACCCTCTAACAAACAGGTGGTGAGGTTTTCACCCTCTAACAACCACAAGGAGATACGTGATCCTGACACAGTATGCTTCCTTTATTACTACTCTCTTACCACACACACAAGCATGGTGGAGACCAGTGTTCCAGATTTTTCGAAAACAAACATAAGGCCTGTTAAAAGAATAAAGCATTTCCTTGATGATAATGGAATTTTCATTAAATTCACAAAAACATAATTATTTATAACCCAGAAGGATGAATTATTTAAAATTCTATGAAACCTCATAGCGAGCCATTCACCTTATGAAGACGAGTTGTAAGAAGAAAAAAGAAGACCCTGTCTTATTCATCGAGAAACAAAATCCTCTGGGGGAAACAGGATATGGAAGATCAAAGTTACATGTAAAAGTAACTTTTAGGATCACTAAAGTAAAATATAAAAGGTGTTTTACACATCGGAAATTACTAATAATGAACCATTAAAATTCATTTCTATCCTACTCATTTACTATCCTTTTGTTCACTAGATCATAGCCTTAGATTTTCTCTCACCAAAACTTTCATCCAGATTTTTTATTTTTTTTGTCTTCGTTGCAGAAAATATATATGCTTAGAATTGTTTTCATTTTCCAGGATCTGAGATTCTACCCAAATGTTAATGGCTGTTTGATACATGGTTTAGTGCTATTAATATCCTCTGTAGTCTCTCCACAGTCCTGAAAATGAGTAATTTGTTGGAGAGGGGAAAATGGGGGTATCTTTATGTAATATACTCAGTTATGCTAAAAGCTATTTTTCAACAGCTCTCCCCAACATTTGGGGCTACAGAATCTCAGCTCAACTGAGGATGACTTTAGACCAAAGGGTTTGTTTATAGTCTGTTTTTCCACAGAACCACCTAAATTCAATTTCTAATAATCTCAGGGTGCAGATCTAACACTCTGGTTGACCTTTATATCTTCCAGACTTAATTCCAAGATCCTCTATTCTTAAACTCTGTTCTCTGTTTTATTCCCTATTTCTATTTCCAGTTTTTCTCTTTTTCTAATTGTTCCCCAACAGAAATGAGTCATGATTTGGTAGAATCAAAATGCTCTCAGCCATGGAAAAGTAAACAGAAGGAAATCCTGAAATAAATGTTTCTGCTGAGTGGAGTTACATAACTGCCACTCCAGTCTCTGTGCAGTGACAAGGGGTAAGGATTGTACAAAAGGTGGAGAAAGGAGCTTTAACATTAGTTTTCATAAAGGGGCCCAGGGAAGAGAAAACGGATGGAAAGAAATTGATATTATTATAGGGCATCTGCTCTCTGCCCAGTCACTTGGTCAAGTTTTAAGCCCTTTATGAAAAATGGCATAGGGCTAGGAAAGAGGTTGCTATTTCTAAGAGACACTGAGTAGAAATATTGCTGTTTCTGGACTGAGGTGAAATGAGGCAATGCAGAATTCTGCACAGAACTCAACACATCTCCAGCCCTACAAGGAGGGACAGCTTTGGACACACAGCCCTGGACAGTATCCTCAGTGAGCACATTGATGTTATTATAATATTCTCAGTAGGCACTTTGCCACCAACCATATTGGTACTACACTTCTAGAAGCTTCACAAAGAAGTCAGATAGGAAAGAAAGGAGTTGATGGATGCCATTGGGTACTGCAGAAGACAGGTGAATTCCCATAAGGGCACCCCTGTGATCCCGCAGAAATACCAGAGGGAGCTATGTGAAATTTCTGCATATGCAATTGGTAAGACTAGTCACTCGAGCTCTTAAGATGAATGAGATTTCCTTTTTGTCCATAAATAGTTTAGGATTGGTGATATTTGGGTAATAATTACCTACCAACAAAGACAGTTCCAAGTTGAGGAGGAGTTACTTTATTTAGGATGTTTCTATGTGAGCATTAGTTGGAGCCTTTAAAAACTTCTCATAAATGTATTCATCGCTAGCTCCAATTTAAGTAGTTTACTGCAAAAAAATTTAGAAAAATTCAGGATTTTAGCTTTTAAAAAAGGCAATCAGAAAAAAAAATGTCAGATTTTGAGTAGCCACTGGAAAGGCTGGGAAGTAAAGCTAGAGTTTTACTAGAGAGACAATTATCTAATTGGAAAAACCTGCCCAAGGGAAATGACTTTCAGAAGGAAAGTGGAGCTCCGAAAGAACTCTGTTATAGCAGAGGAGCACTACTTCAGACCGCCTATTTCAAAAACTAAAAAGAAAACTTTCCTGATGGATAACTTCATGATCAGGGACCTCCTTGCAAGGCATCTCTCAACAGAGTTAAAGAAAGAAATAATGAACCTAATATTATCTTTTGACATTGATTAAATGCTAGAAAAAAATAAAAGGAATTTGTTTCACGCTGTGAGAGCATTACTGTGTTTGCACACCTTTGCTGTTGGTAATAGGGTATAAAGTTAAAGAGCCCATTTTCTGGAACCAGACTCCTTACATTTAAATTTTATCTCCATTAGTTTCCAATTGGATGTTCTTGGTTTCTTTAGCTGTAAATTAGAAATAGTAAGAGCATCAACCTTGCAAGTTTGTTATGATGTTTAAGTTAACTAATACATATAGAATGCATGGAATATGGCCATATATAACTAAATCTATTTCTTTAAAGAACTTAACAATTATGAGTTTTTAAATTAAGGATATATACATTAGACTTTAAAAAATGGTTCCTCTATAGCCAGACCTAAAGCATCATCTTTATTGTAGTCTTTTCATATTAATTAATAAAAAAGGACATATGCCCACTTTAATCAGACTTAACTCCAAAACAACGAAAAAGTGGGACATTCTTAAATATATCTGGCCCAATGAAGAAGGTTAATAGCCAAAGATATTTGCAGTAACTCATAAGCATGTATTCTTGAGTGATATGTCCTTAAGCACTTGCCCATCTGCCATTACTTGGGAACAGTAGCTTATGGCAATCAAAAACCTGAAACTTTCACATGGTCATGGTTATGAACCAGGAAATGGGGAATTAAGCAGAATCAAAAAAGCAGATGTTGACTCTGAGTCAAGAGTCAGTATAAGACCTCACAAAACGACAGAATGACTCATGGTTCAACGCCACTTAGAACAATGTCCAATGTGACTAACATGTTACCAAATTAAATGCCTTCTCCAGGACAGTCAAAAAGATGGCCTTGGATTTTCTGATGCACATTTCAATAAGCAAGATTGAGATAAGGCAGAGAGAGATCCCGGAAGACTGGGACATTGGGGGTTATGAATATTCTCGGCAGGGACGGGGGAGATTGGAAAATAATTCTTTAAAGCTGCCTTCTTTACATTTACATGTCTTCTGACTTTCTACTGTGCCCTGGAATATAAGATGGTGCTAAGCAAATGAGGATGAACTTCTGCTCTAAAAAAGCTATATGGTTTGCTAATGATTAATAGATTGATGGATAGATAATAGGTTATATAGATATGACATATATCATTTAATATTCATAGAGATTATCAATTAAAGCATTAAACTCCGTAAAGAACAGCTCTGCCTTACTAATTTTCCACGTCATTGTCTCATAACTTAGGGAAAAATCTCATCTACGATCTGCCTTCAGTCTTTACTGGTGATCACGATATGCTGAGCACTATGCATACTTGGCAGTATGCACTGCCAAGAGATTTGTGTGCATTCTACAAATTCAAAGTTAAGTGCTATTATCATCCCCATTGTATAGGTGGGAAGACTGAATCTCAGAAAGGAAAAGTGAATCTCCCCAAATCACACAATTCTCACGTGTGAATTTATGATTTCAAAATCAGGTCACCCTGATTCCATCCTGAGTGCTTTGGCTTTACCAAGAAGCCACCCTCAAGTCAAGCCTTGAATTTTCGCAGTGGATGCCACCTGGGCAGCATTCAGAAATCCTGGTGCCCAGGCTGCACCTGGCACCAATTCAGTAAGAATATCTGGGGTGGAACCCAGGCATCTGTTAAGTTTTTAAAGTTCCCCCAGATGAGTCCAATGTACAGCCAAGGTTGAGAACAACACTCATGTATTCACTCATCACTTAAACACTCATCACTTAAAATTTCATAGCTTTGAATATTTTCTTTACATAAATTTTCTTTACATAAAAGCCTCTCATTTTCATAAATGAAAAAATATTTTCCTGGAAAATTTATGTCCAATTTATGTCTAACTATTCTCAAGACTCCGGAATGCTCCTAGAGAGACTTAATCCAAATGCTTATTTCCTACTGTCATTTTTTTCTTGGTTCATTACTTTTTATCTTATGGATCAGAGTATTTCAATATTTAGTAAATTTACGATTAGCAATAGCATGATGGTTAAGGGTTGAGAATTTGGAGCTGGCGTGTTTAGGTTTGGATCTTTGCTCTATCACTGACCTGGTGGCTCTTTGTGCCTCAGTTTTATCATGTATAAAATGGGACTGGTAATAACAGCTGACTTACAGACCTGTGTAAGAATTACGTTGCATTGAAAGAAGTCCCAGAATAATGCCTGTCACGCAGTAAAAAACTTAATATATTTTAGTTATTATCCTGATTATTTTGTGCATAACAAGAGAATGTGCTTTCCTTTGTCATGTGCATACTCATGTGATGAGGATCTAATCGTTTCTCATGTTCACCAACTCTCCCCAAATCTAAAAAGTCATTTTTTTCTCATCAGAACTAGGCACATAAGGATCCTCTCTGCAGTGCTGTTAAACTGACTGCAAGATACAACTTGGCCACTGAACCAAATACTTGTATTGATTCTTCCGATTTGCGGCTGTTACTGTGTACCTATTTTGTTGTCTTAGAGTCTCACTCAAGCAATGCTGCTCCACTCCCAAGTAGACACTGTCTTAATTAAGACAAGCTCTAGGTCTGGTGTAGCCCACGGAGCTTGAGTCTATTTTAACCTGTGTCATTTTATCACTGCCTCCCACCGGATCAGAATTAAGGGGGCACTTTGCAGTGGATACAGTGGTGAGGTTTCAGGCCTTCAACACTATACACGCAACAGAACGTTGACTCTCAACTGACACAGTAACATTGGTATCATAACCTTACAAGGTTTCTCAATTTAGTGATGAACACTGTTACATATATTTTGCAACTCTCCTTTTTTATTCTGCTTTTCTTTTCCCTATAGATCTCAGCCTACAGGCTATAGATTTTTTTTTTAAGTGAATGACAAACTATTTTCTATACATCTTTTCTTATCCCTATACTGCAGTATATTTTGTTCAAGCCATTTATTTTCTTCCTTTCTCTATTTCTGTCAACATGTGCTATTCCATTTTACCTCTGAGAGGTACATCTTTTAAAGATGGCTAAGAAAATTTTAAAAGAGAATGCGAATTGATTCTCACACAAACGATTCGTTAGCTTTATTTTGAAATTTGAGAACCATAATCAAAATTCACACAGAGAAAAAGATGGGGATATTCACAGAGGGCCCAGTCAAGTTCTAAAGGCTTGATCAGAAGTGAACAGATGAACCGGGAAAGTCCAGAGTCTACACCAAAACAAACAAATAGACCATGGAGCATAATATCAATAGAGGCCATGAAATAGCCAAATATGCTACATTCTCTGAAAGTTCAGATGCATATAGTAGCTGAGGGATATTTGATACCACAGCCTCTGTCCAGAAGGCTAAAGCCAAGACCAAGGTGGCCTGCTCAGAGCTCTGGCAGAAGCCTGTCAGTCTGGGCTCAGCCAGGAGTTTACCAAAGCAAGATGAGAAAAAATTTCCCTATTACTAAGAAATCAATCACTTGGCATTGGAGATATTTGTCATACATCATAAAAACCGTACCAAGGAGTACACTGTGCACATTTGGAAAAACACATCAAGCATGAAATGGCGCCTGGTGCATTAACATGTGCTGGTAACCTTAAACACTTCGCATAATTTCCCAAATTGTCTACATCATACACAGTGAGTAGCTTGACTTGCTCACATATTTAGACAAGAAACTATCATTCCAGACATATATGCTATGATAATGTCATCTCCATTGGTATATGTGCAGTGGCGGTCCTTGCAATTTTATACTTTAGTGCCCATTCTTTGAAAATACATTTATATGCTATTATAAGAGAAAAGACTTAAAATCTTATTATTCTAGTACTTACGGTCAAAATTCCTAATGAAATATATATCAGATATTGACCACATTATACTAAATCATAGTCTTTCTACAGTTTGTACTAGTTATAATAGGACCCAACACTTTTACGTTTCAAAACAAGGGTGGATATAATGGAGTTTTTATACCAGGATGGAGCTGAGCTATTACTACTAAGCTTATTATTCTACAGTGCAAGAAACTTGGGCCCATGTCAGAGCTGGAAGAAAATCTCTCTAACAGTGTTCTTCAAACACTTTGAATGGTGCGACCTGTTTAAAGGAAACACGCAGAACCTCAGTGTCTTCAATTCTAAATGAATAGTATCAAATCACTTTCCCTCAGAGAACTGCTGTGAGGTTAAATAATATGACATAAGGAGAGATCAAATAAAATAAATGGAGATTTATAATAATAACATTATTATTGCTGGCTCTAGTACTAAAATAGCTATCTGATATTTCCATAATTTTTTTTCTCCAGCTTCGTTAAATATTTAAAGCCATAATTATCTTAAATATTATAACCACTATAATATTTTATGAAACTGCTTTTTATGAAAAGTTTGCATACCTTATAGATGTCAATTTGCCAGCCACGTTTTTGCAGGTGTGCTCAGAAATCAGATCCAGACATATGCTTTTCAGTCCTTTAGCCTTCAGCATAAACTACAATCGCTAACAATTTCCTACTAAGAGAACATGGTTTCCATCTAGAAACTTGATCTCAACTAGGACCTCATAACCCTCCAAGGTCTCTGAGGGTATTAGCATACCCACCTTGCTGAGGAAGGGACTTGATGACAAAGAGTGGGGACTAGTACCAAATCTCTCAAGTTTCTAATTCAGCTGCTTTCAATGGCTTCTCAGGACCTCTCAGATCTGCTCCTTCTTTTTCCTTTAGTTTTTACATTTGTAATTACATTATTTAAAGTTATCAATTAATTCAGCCAAAATTCTTCCTTCATTGCCGCATAAGTGGATAAGGAGTCTTAAATTATTAACAGAGGCTAATAAAACAATGTCAAATTTTGTCGGTGGTTTAAAATATTGAGAAATGTCTCTCCAGAGATGCCTGATTCATATTTTCTTACTTCTTGGAACTGTGTTTCTCTCTGTGTGCCAAGAGCCAACCAGAACTGAGAAATGGTGAATGCTGCCACTAGCTTTTTACCCAGCTGTGTAAGCAGCATGATACAAGTTCTTTTCTGTGTCACTGGCTTTACCTTATGCAAATCCCAGTTTCTGTCCTCAGTGTCCTCCCATGGATACTTTAGGGAGAATTCACTCAAAACAATGCTAAAGACGCTCCAAATCCAACGTGTTACCTGAATTCTCCTTGAAAATCATACTGGATAAATTTGAAAACTTGTCAGACAAAAATGTTTTCTCTTATAAAATTCACTGATTAGTCAAACTCTAGGGGAGACAAAAAGCTGGCAGAGACTGCAGACTTTCATTAATTGACTTTAATGTTATTTATTCATTCATTCATTTATTCATTCATTCAATATGGACAGCAGCTGTAACAAAATGATCCGATTTTCACTTCTCATTCCACGGCACTTTATTATTATTGGTCTGTGCATAGCTATCTGTTCACGTTTCCTCATTTTCCCTTCATCCTCCATCCCCAAATATTATTCCTCTTCCCTCACAGGCACTCACAGTGACATACTTACTATAGGTCCCTCTAAGCTATCTTCTGTAAATTCATTTACCTGTATATATGCCTGTAATACTTAAAATTTATAGTTTATAATATACACAAAATGTTCTTTTTTTTTCAACGTAATATTTGGAGCTCTATTTATATTATAATATGCAGATCTATATCATGCCTTCTGACCACTGAACAGTATTACAAAGATTTTGTGGTCATTCACATTTTATCACCTACTATTCTGATGCACTTCATGATTTAGAGACAATGAAGCTGTGACTACAACACAACAGGTATACTGAATACACCTGTCCTCTGAGTGGGGATTGGGAATTGGGCAGCGGTTGATGAAAGCTACAGCAGAGAAACTATTCTTCTTAACTGGAGAAAGAGGAAGGTAAGTGTCACACTCATCAGGGCTACACTGGCTGACATGGAGACAGAGGACAAAAACTTTTCCCCAGATTAACTACTACAGTTAATCCACTGCTCTGTAATTTGTGTGAGCCCGCCTGGCCTTGCCCGTTAAGCCCATCCTATTTAGTTAGGCCGAGAAGATAGCATTTAAGCTTCTTCTTCAACCATCTTCATTTTCCTTTTCCCAATCTGTTCGGAATCCATGCCCCATATTTCTTACCTTGTCTTCTACCTACAACTTCATGCATGCACTTTAAATCCCACACCTGATAAAGCTCTGACGGGGCTCACATAATTCCCCTTTACTTAGGATTTGCATTCACCCCTCAGACCACTGCATTAGGCTGCTCCAGGAAACATCAGATGTCTCAAATTCAAACTTCAAGGCCATCACAAGTAATCAATATTTCAACAGAGTTTGCTTTATTAAAAGGAATAGAAAAATACGGATCAAATAAACAAAACTGATAGTAATTAGCTGTCACGTTTTAGGAGATATGAATGGTGAGATGCCATTCCTGTAGCAGAGAAAATCAATGGG
Source organism: Ursus maritimus (assembly GCF_017311325.1). Taxonomy (NCBI): domain Eukaryota; kingdom Metazoa; phylum Chordata; class Mammalia; order Carnivora; family Ursidae; genus Ursus; species Ursus maritimus. Next base: position 17,931,660 of record NW_024424453.1, on the reverse strand, counting down.
TAGTACATTACCTTCCAAATACCTGATTAGCCTACCCTAATTGGACTATCACAAATCCACGAGAGATTTATTACAGTACCCTATATTTCATCTTTACTGTCCACATTAGACAATTTGATTAATTGGCCTATATTTTCAGTCACCCTTAAAATTTTTCTAAAAATGGACTCATTTCATTGTGGTATTTCACCAAGGATTTCTCTTCCCTGGGTTTTTTCAGTGATGAGGTTCTACCTGAAAATTGATATAGGATGAACTAATACAAAGAACGCTACGTAAAAAGAAATTCTGTTAGTTTTAAGTGAGTTGGGGATGCAGCACTTCTCTGATGTGATCTACAGGAAACATTCGAGTTACTGTCACATATGCAGACCCTGTTTTGAATACGAAGAGTACAGTTATAGTTTAGTACAACATGATCAGATTTTCAACTCTTTGTTTCTATTCACTTTTCCTAGAAATTTCAAACCAGATTATAAGATGTATAGACTATGATTATAATGCAGTTTTTATTATCAGATAGATGCTATGCAATTTATTAGTCATTAAATATCAAATCACAATTACTGCAATAAGACAATTAAGCGAAAAGACACATACATGTTTTAAAGCACACACATGCAATATGCAGAAGAAAAGAAGAGAATAAAGAAAATATGAAATCAAAAGAGGAATCAGGAAAAATCTATAAGTGGCTGGTGCATGAACTAAAATGTCAATTGTTTAGCAACAGATGCAAATAAAATAAAAATTTAGATCACATGATAGTCTTATTCTCTTGAGGTTTTTTTTCTATTCATTTTAAGTAAAGATTAAGAAACTAAGTCTGAGCCTTCACTATTTCTCCATCTGCTTCAGTCTGTGCTCCTTCTGCCTAGTATTTATCTTTCACCATCCCCTGTGATTATAAACCAGGGAAGTTCCTCATTCCTTAGAGGATGAGGCTAATCTTTACCAAACTTGTTTAAACTGGGACACACACTTGCCTGTTTGGCTCCCTCACTCTCCATCATGTGCCCCACTCTACAAATACACAGATTATTTGGATTCTGTAAGTAAGCCATACAACCTTTTTTTTTTCTCTGAAGTTTTACTCACCTTATTACCTTTATCTAAAATATTCTTTCCCCATCCTCTGCCCCACAAAATCTTGCCCATCAAAGGTTACTCCAAATGCTACCTCCTCTGTATGACATTCTTAGAAACTTCCCCACTTCCCCCTTCTCCTGACAGAATCAGTCACCTTCCCCTTGCCCGTACTTGGTAGGAGATAGGCAGTTAAGTAGTGACACCATGGTAAGAATTAGAGTCAGTAGCCATATGGTCCCTTGTAGCCATAGTCTACTCTCTTTCCACAGCAAAAGACTATATAATAAATACTGAACTTTGAGTGTCTGTGCTGAAAGAAAAGACTGTGACAATCTTTTATCTTTAGTCCTAATAAGAAACAGGATACAAGTTTCCAAGTGGAGAAATTATGTGCCTTATCAAATTGTTGAGAAAATCTATTCATCACTTTTACCACCAAAGAAACACAAAATATCTCGGGACTACAGCTAACTGCAACAATTTTTAAATACCCCTGAATTTTGCTCAAAATGTTAACCATGGGGCAATGAAGATCCAGGCAGTTCATATTTCAAAAATGTCCTAACTCTCTATATGGGAGATTTTATTTTGAGAATTCTAAATACTCTACAACCTTTTATCACAACTCATGTGCCAAGATCCATGTCAGCTTATAAACAGATTAGCAAATTCAGTTTTGTTTAGATTTACTTCCTCGAGAACATTAGACACCTGGGTTGGACAACCAGCCTATAGTTACAGCAAATATACAAAATCCATACTGAAAAAGCCTGAAATACTTCTTAATGCCATAATTCCCCTATACCTCTGTGAGAACTGGTAACAGAGAGTGTTATCTCCCTTAAAAATGGGGGGACTTCCTTAATACCCTAAGGAGGGCATGTGTGGTGATGAGAACTGGGTATTATATACAACTAATGAATCGGTGAACATATCAAAAACTAATGATGTACTATATGTTTCCTTTGAACATAATAAAAAACAAAACAACAACAACAAAAAAACCCGAGGGGACCTCAAGTGCAATAGTGGGTGAGCCAGCTGGGGCCTGGGAAGTAGCATTCCAGGGAGAGTTCTGTTTACATAGATGCTGTCTTAATCTTCCTCCTTCTCTACCTAGTTCTCTCTTCCTCCTCCTTCTTCTAAATAACCATATTCTTTTTATCACTCTTGCTAAAAGATTTCAACATAGCAACTCATCTGGGGACAGTTGAATGCTGGCTATTACCGTGCTTTCCAAAAACTTCAACGTTCTATCAGTGTGTGTGTGTGTGTGTGTGTGTGTATACACATTACATTATATAAAATTCCTTTGATATCTGGGAAATTGTAGCTATTAGAAAAAAGAAAGTTACCAGGACAATGGCAGCTCTTAGCATCAAATATCAAGGGACTACAGGGACATCGATCCTCTCAAAGGAACCATAAAAATGTTAAGAGCTAGGTTTTAACAAAGAGTTTGGAGAGAAATTGGTGCACTTTGCTTTCCTTTGCATGATAGGTATCCTAGGAGAGGGCAGAGATATGATCTGAATGAAGATATCTATACTTAAAAATCCCAGGGCCAGAGTAAACTTAACAGGACATGAATATCCCTAGGTCCTAACCCAGATCCACACACGGTAACAGTAACATTACCCAAATATGACAGCATTAGCTACTACTGCTTAACAAAGCACATGTTTGTCCACTTGAAACAACCACCATCTATTTGGCCACAATTCCCTAGTTCAGCAATTTAGGTCGAGCTAGGCTGGGCAATTCTTCTTAGCTTGGCTGGGCTCCCTGTCTCATGTATCAGCTATCATCCAGAGGTATGGCTTTGATATCATCTAGGCTCTTCCACATGTCTTTGCCCTCTGCTGGGAAAACTGACTGGCATTACTCGGATTGAGGCAGTCTCTCATCCACAGCAGGCTTGCCTGCTCCTGTCCATAGGGCACAGGTGGGGTCCCAGGGACTAAGTGGAATCACATAAGACTTCTTCAGGCTTAGTCTCAGACTGGCACACATTTCTACTGAAGCCATACTGCTTGAATATAAGCCATACTGCTACCCAAATTCAAGAGGAAGGGAAACAGAATCCATTTCTAGCTAAGAGATGCTGCAAAATCATATTGCAAAGGGCCATTAACTCAGAAAGGAGGGAAGGATTGTTATAATGTACCACTGTGTGGCAGAGATGTATTGTGTCTTATTCCTAGGGAATCGCTGATTTCATCTCTGTATGATATAGCCTATACACACACACACACACACACACACACACACATACATACTTGTGATTGCCCATCCTTAATGAGCTAATGCCTATGTGAAAGCATCACTGTGCCACACATCTGTGGAATGCTGTGAACTCTATCATCAGCTACGAGCTTCTGTTGACATAAAAGTTTTAAGAAAAGAAAATTCCACTTGTTACTCTCTGCTTGCTTGATCCTACGCATCAGTGGCCCAAGAATTTATATAGATGTTTACTGGGTTTTCAAACACAAATTCTTGAACTCAGATCCTGATGCAGACTCAGTAGTTTCAGAAAAGAGATGGCCTATGATGCTGTATATGCTGACCTGCTAGAAGCCTAAGTAGAGATATTAATCAGCATCATGCACACTTCAGAAAACAATCAGTGGCCACACACATTTACTTTCTTATCAGACTCCAGCAGTGATATCATTAAGATTCCCAGAATGTTGAGACAGAAGTACGCCACATGATATGGAACAGGCCATATACAAAAACACTTGGGACACAGTAGGCTCCCATAGGGTTGCGTGGCACTGGGGATCCATTCAAGAGTGTAATAATTAATGTTACAGAGAGGGCTTCTTAAGGATACTGATGTTCAAATGAGAAAACTGACCCAAATATAGGCAAACCACCAGTTTGGGAAACAATGAGATTAAAAATAGGATTATCTGTCGTGCAAAGCATGACCAGAGATATGAGGAAGATTCTTAAGCCCATTCCTACAACATATGTGGGACTGTCAAGTTCTGTAGGTCCTCATTACTGAATATAAAGTCATTGTTGAGCTACATGGGGAATGACTGTAAATTGGCCAAGAACAAATGAAAACACAGGCCACCTTTCTGAGGTAAGGAACAGAGATTCTATTATAAAATGGTTATCCTCCATTTTCTTAGTGGATTTTACCTCAAGGTACTTTAAAATATACTGATGTCTATGTCCCACCCCTAGAGATTCTAACTTAATTAATCTGAAGTGAGACATAGACATGCAGATTTTAAAAACTGCTTATATTATTTTAATATGGGTTGATTCCTCACTTGAATAGGGAAGAAGAGTTACAGAAATTGGAAGCTGTAAAGGGAGTAACTTCCTTGGTACAAATATTTCAGAGACACTTGATTCAAGTTGTAAACCATCAGTCATCCAGGGAGAAACAGACTATAAAAGGTCTGACACTACTTACTGGCTTGCAAACCTGTCAAAATTGACTATTTCCTGAAAGCGTTATTCATACTTGTAGAAAAGATGCCCTATTGGGGCTGTGCTCTCTTGTCTGTCATAAAGCAGACACGGGGGGGGGGGAGCCTTAAGATTTCAGGCTTATATTGTTGCAAATAATTTTATCATATAAAAATATTGGGGTAGGATTGTTGTAAAGGATGGAATATTTAATACTTAGACTATAATTCAAGAGTGCTTTATTTGTGGGTTTTAATTTATACCCAGAAATTTAATAAAGAGAAGGGTTTCATATTGATTTTTATGTTGCTGGCATTGTATTTGTCGTATTTATGTCATCACGGGTCAATGACACAGTCTCTAGAAAGCTATTTTGGAGTGTATAGCTAAGCATAATTTAATGTGAAAAGTAGAATAGGGATAGGATTTGGGGCTCAGATTCTACGTGGCAATGGGTTAAAAGGACACAGCAATGGGGATACAGGAGGACACAGATCTTACTACATTTCCACTGTGATCCCTAAGAGGAAATTTTTACCAACAATTCCACATTCTGGGGAGAAGTGTCTATATTTATCTTTATCCTATAACTCACCCTTCCCCAAGAGAGTGAGTAATGATGGTTCCTGCTATCAATGAATTCGCAGAAATAATGTCAGTAACACTCAGCTTTTCTCTTGCTTATGGCCTTCTGGGCCCAAGTGCAGTTGAACTTGTTCTCACAGTCCCCAGACACTGGGCAGACAAAATGCACCTCTGCCAGTAGGCCCACCTAGGTCTCAACCCCATGTCGCCTTCTGTGTCTGACACCCCATAAAGAACTGGGTCAGCCCCACTCTATAGTCTTGTTGTCTTAAAAGAGAGTCTCAGGTCACCCACCACACTCTACAATCCAACTTTACCAGCAATAAAGGTGATGCAATAATTTGCCTCATTTCACTCTTTGGGTCAATTTTTTTATTTGTCACTATCAAGAAAGAAAAATGAGAAAGTGAATAGTCCATATATGACCCCCAAAACATTGCTAAAAGTAATTAAACTAGTAAACAATATGATTCCAATGTACTCATCACTAAAATATCTTCAATTGCCAATATCACTAAGATTTGCTTTGAAAGATCCATATGCATATATGTGTATGTGTGTGTGCATGTGTATGCATGCATGCGTGTGTGTGTGTGTGTGTGTGTGTGTGTATAGGGAGGGAGAGAGAAAGAGAGAAAGGGAAGGAGGGAGGGCAGGCGGGCACTCTCAAAGCAGGTCACAAATATATATAAGTATATATGTATATATATGCATATAATATACACACATAGATACATATATAATATACGCACATATATGTTTATAATAAATATAAATGTGCATGTATATGTGTGTATGTATATTAAGCCAGCTTATCAATTAAGCTTAATTATTTAAATACAAGATTCTTTAATTTGATAATATAAGATTCTTTACTTTGAAAATATTTTTTTCATAAACCCTAGGAATCCCTAGTGAATTTATAACATTTTTCAAGAACATAAGAATTTTAGTGAAAAAAGCAAAGGGAAAACAAACAAATAAACAAAAAAACTCCATAATTTACTCACCATAAAATCTGAAGTATATCACTTGAAATCTGTTTCCTTTGCCTAATCTGTAAAAAGAAATAATATTAACAGATGCCCTTCCAAAAACAATTATTTCAAGGCTTAAATAAATTGAAAAGAATTAAATCCTTATGTGAAATTCAAAAGACCATGCAATTGTTATTGTATTTACTTTCATTAAAAATAAATAAGGGCTTAGAATAAAAACCAGACTCTTCTTCCCAGCTGTTCATGATTTTATCAACCATTGAGAAATTAGAAGGCAATTTAATAAACTTATCTAGAAAATTACATGCTATTAACAAAAGTTATATTCTCATCAAAGTTGTAGTAACATCTGCAAACATTTTTAACCCATTCCTGATAAATTACCTAGTAACGTGTTCACATTAGCACATGGAGGCACTGTGGAGTTGACCAGGTCAGAACAGAAGCCTTAGAACTGGAGAACTTGGGCTCAACTCCCTTATTAGTTCTGCGGCTTGATTGATCTCCTTAACCCTCTGAGACTCAGTTTTACTCATCTATAAAATAATGTCTACCTCATAGGGTTGTTTGAAGGATTAAATTTGATAAGCATATATTAACAATTTAATGCAGTACCTGGCACATACTACTAAGCTCTTATTAATAAAGAAGTATTTGTTTTTTATTAAACACGCTTAAAATGCTAATGTCTTTATAATTTTGCTGCAGTCTTTCTCGAATATTTCTGCCAAATCTCAGCTCAACTCATAATCAGGCAATATAAAATATATAATAGCTCAGAAAATATGACTGAAATGTAAAAAGAAATAAAAAACAATTCAACTAACCAAATATTATCTTGCTTTTTACATCACCAAGTGGCATAACTGAGATTTTGCACTAAATTGTCTTGTTTAAACTTACATGACGAAATTGAATAGCTCTATTGGCAGCCTGTAGGCAAATCCTTAGATACAGCTGTGAATGGCCAAATCACAAGTCTATATATCAGTCCACTTGTGTCTTTATTTTAATCACATATAACAGATTTATGATCCCTTTGATGCTAAATAAGAATTTCTGAAAGTCCAAGGAGAAGATCCAAGCATCTGTCTTCTCTAAAAGTAATCACATTAGCACACTGATGAATAGTAAAGGACTTCTGCCAACTTGAAAGTACTATACAGCAAAGACAGACAGACAGACCCTATCAAGCCCCAAAGAATATAGTTTTATTACAATTTATTATGAATATACCTAATTCAAAGTGCAGATTTTCCCAACACAACTTCATCCAACAAGATAATGTATATTTGTTACAACAGACCCAAGATCTACAACACTATTTCACAGTTTCCAAATTTATTCCTAGAAAGCTAGAACTAGACTTCACAGGTATTTCATCACCATTTGCAAGTTTCAAAGCTTGGAAATATGAAATAGCAGATGAGTTTATTGACCTCATACCTTAAAAACTCATATTTAGTGATAAATGACTATCGTGTAGGCACACTTGAAATCCACTATGCCTTTGGACTGAACTCACATAATCTTAATGAAGTTAAAAAACAGGGCAAAATAACAAAATTTTGAAAACCTCGCTGGGTGTGGAGCCTGCTTAAGATTGTCTATCCTTCTCCCTCTGCCCCTCACGCTCTTCTCGCTCTCTCTCTCTCAAAAAATAAAAAATAAATAAAATAAATAAAATAAAATAAAAGATGAGGATCTTGGCTGGGGCACCTGAGTGGCTCAATCAGTTAAGTGTCTGCCTGCAGCTCAGGAAATAAAATAAAATAAAATAAAATAAAATAAAATGGTTATAAACTCAGGATGTGCTAAGAATAGCAAAAGACAGTTAGGAATAAAGATACCAAACAAGAAAAGGAAATTTCTAATTAATCAATATTTTTATCTGGTTATACAAAAGAGCCACAGAGTTAAAAAATAAAAACAAAACAAAAAAACACATATTAATGCAAGTTTCAGAATATCAACAGAAATGTGTAATTAGTATTATGGGAGTAAATATATCACAGGAGGTGAAAAACTGGCATAGACAAATAGCACCCACCTTTAATCTAGTGAAACACTAAGTCTGGGGCACTATGGATAAAAATGCTTTAATCCATATGCACAACCCTCCAAAAACGAAAGTTTTGCATATGTATGTACAAAATGCTTTTTAAGCATATACTTAGATCCTCTTAAAGTTAACAATATGCAATCTCATTTGAATCCATTACTGAATGCATAGCAGCTTTTTACCTTTGTGATTTTCAAAGTGATACTCAAAATACAACTAACAAGAAGTGGTAGTTTGTGAGCCTTATTTATATGCACGCGCGCACACACACGCACACACACGTGAAAAATAAAAAGATTTGATAACATTGTTAACAATAACACCATTTGGAGTTCAAAGGCAAGAATAAATATTATGGACTAGGATGACCAATGAAAATGTTTTGGAAATGGAAGAACTTAAAGAGATTATTCAGGGATGGACTGAGAATTGATTACAATTTTATAAAAGAGAGGAATGTATTAGATATGAGGGCAATGGCATAATGAAAACATTTAACTAATTTATAAGGGAGCTATTTATAAGACTAGAATACTGTAATTGGACCAAAGTTTCAGGAAGTTAAAACAATTGGTTATAAAAGTAAAATTTTATCCTGAAAAATGAGTACACTGAGAATTTTAGTAAGAAAATGCCCATAATGAACATTTTCTTAAGGATCATATAACCATCGCCTCTTGTTTTGAAGATCAATAGCTGAATTTTCCTTCGAAAACAACCCCTCCTGGACTCTTAGTCCACAGATCCATGGTAAATGTGGAGGTCATCTCATTCTCCAGGTTCCAGGTATGGGCATTGGCCCCAGGTCTGGCCAATTAATATATTACTACTCCTTGGCCAGGGATGAATTCTTAAGACTTGCAAGGCCAGTATGACAGGATGGGGACGTTTGTTGGAACAGCTGAAAAAAGAAAATCTTACTCTGCTGGGTTTTCTAGACTATGAGGATGTAACCCAAGCGATGCTTGGAGTCACCAATAGAACCTTCTTGAGAATGAGAACCACACAGAGAAGAACTGAGAGATGGGGAGAAATAGCTTTCAGGTAACAGACTTCTTTGGGACACCTTGATACATCTGTGCCTGAATGTAGTTTGATGCTGAGATGATCAATTACATCAGTGAATAAATTCCCTTTTTGGTGTAAGCTAGTTTTCAGAATGGTCCCTAATTCTTGCAACCAAAAGAGGTCTTATTCACTAATAGAATGAACATGTTGAACTGTGTCAAAAAACAAGGTCTGTAACTATGGAAAGGGAACACCCCAAGTTACAGAGTCAGCATTGCTCCAATGATTTACCACTGAGAAAGAAAAATGCTTGCCCAGTATCCTACTTCCCTTAGAGAGAAAGATGGGTGGAGTAGGAAAACCATGGAATAGGGAATTAGTTTAACAGACAGCACTGGAAAGCAAAACAGCTGACCTCATAAAACTAAGGCTAAAGATGGGTCCTGAGCTACCATCCAGGGAAAGTGGTGAGCCATAAATTTATGGTGAAAACACAGTTTACAGTTAAGAACATAGTTTTTGAATGTAACAAATATCATCAGAATCTAAAAGGGAGGGGCGTCTGAGTGGCTCAGTTGTTAAGCGTCTGCCTTCGGCCCAGGGTGTGATCCCAGGGTCCTGGGATCGAGCCCCACATCAGGCTCCCTACTCTGCTGGGAGCCTGCTTCTTCCTCTCCCACTCCCCCTGCTTGTGTTCTCTCTCTCGATGGCTGTCTCTCTCTCTGTCAAATAAATAAATAAAATCTTAAAAAAAAAAAAAAAGAATATAAAAGGGACTAAAGAAACATCTTGAAAAAAATCTAAGTGTTTGGGAGGCAATGTAGTTTTTTGTATACAGAAAAGAAGCATGAAATGTGTGGTTCAGAGCATGGAAGTAGATGAAATGGCTTCTGAGGAACTGATTAAATCTGTAAAACTAGTTTTTTAAATCAAATATTTCTGCCATCCTTTCCATAAACCAAGCACATAAGATTCATTGTAACCCAGCCTTTAAAAGAAAACTTCAATAAATTAAAATTGTGATATTATCTCCAAGAGAACTTTGGGGGGAAAAAAAACTGCTACTATCCACCTGAACATGTTTCATGTAAGAATTTGATAGATAATAGTTTAACAAAGTACCTTCCAATAGGGAGATGCCAGTGTTTTAAAAGTTGACAAAGCTGTGTCCATTTGGGATTTCATGAGACAGACTGAGGAGCAAGTGGAGCTACTGTGGACCAAGTCAACTGCAGATTAAGTAGAGTGTTTTTTCCAGTTTTTGCAAAGTACATAACTTGGCTTCAATGTAATGATGATATAAAATAATGTACTTCTATATGTGACCTCAAAGTTTTTGTGCTACAGAATTTTCAAAAACAACAACAACAACAAAAACCCAGAAACCTACATAGAGAAGGAACATTTTTAGAGGGGAAAGAAGCTCCAGTGGCAGGGATGGGACACACCTTCCACCCAAAATAATTTCTAGACCTCAGAAAAGGAGGCCTCAGTGGAAGCATGAAGAGGACTCGATCCGATCACCACATCCAGGCACAGTGGTCCCCAGAAATAACTGGCCAGGCCTTACCTGAGGAACCTACAGGGATGCAGATGGGGACAGTGTAACAGCAAAATGTGGATATTAGTAGGATTCTTCAAAGCCAGTGAGTCCCAGGGAAATTCTAAAAAAAAAAAAAAAAAAAATTATTAGCCTTTAGTTAACTAATCACAATCAAATGTGTAGACACAGTTTTCATAGGCAGAAAAAATTAGTAATGGAATCAGACATTACACACAAAAATTTGAACAGCTGATAACTAGAATATACTGGGGAAAAAGGCCCCTATTTTGGTAATAAGTTATATATTAATAGGACTAAACATGCTATTTATCAACTGTTCAAATTTAGTCTTGGATACGTAGAAATTTTACTTTCTTCACAATATTGCATTTAGAAAAATTTTCATTTGATTCAAAAATGCTGACACTCTCTCAACCATCAGACAATATATCTTCTGCAGATACTTATATCACAGACATAAACATAAATGTGGGCAAAAATAAAATGCCAACTCAGACATGCCTTGAATTTTTTAGTATCTTTCTTGTGTCTTTCAATATATTCATCTTCAAAGTCTATCTTTTCCATGTTTCATGGTTAAAGTCAAGCTTCCAAAAATACTGGGCTTGTGAAATAATTGACACTAAATATGAATCATTTCTTGAGAAACTTGGATTAAAACAGGAAATAAAGCTGTAAGATTAAAATGGAAACCTAAGCCCACATATTGACTCTCTCCTTCTCCCAAAGGCAAAGATCCAAGACTATTGTGTTATCAAGTCCGTCCAGAAGTACAGACAAAGACAAGAGTAAGTAGTCAGGAGCCCTTTGAGCTTCGAAACTGTGTTGCATGTACTATGAGACAGAATGATGCAACAAACTAGACTGGGTCACTGGGGAAAAGGACAAGGGATATCCTTACACCACTTAACTATTGGACCACTAGCCTCTAATTTCCCTGTCCTAATTTTAGTCCAGATGTCAGCTATACAGGATACCTAATCTTTAATAAAGACAAGGCAACCAGCAATCATTTAAGAAACGAGAAATAAGTTATAGAAGAAGAGCAAAGATATGCCTTGGAACCCAGGCCAGAGTAAGAGAAGAAGCTGTAGTTTTTAATTAGAGACTCTTTATGTGCCAGAAACTTATAAAGTACCCATATATTCCTCTAAGAATTATTTTGGAGAATTTGTTAACAACAAAATCAAAAAATACTCAGAAATGGTTCTGTTTTAAAAAAAAATGGCCTAGGCATTTTGGATAACAGAAAAGATGAAAAGAAATATGCTTGAGAGTAGCAAAGTGTTAACAAGAGAAAGAATTATAGAATTAAGACCAAGAGAAAAGGGTAAGCTAAAACAATGACCCAGATTTGGGGCCAGTTCTCCTACAATGGCAGTTGGCAGTTCTAATAAAGATGGCTGAGAAACTGAGCAGGACTTTCAACAGGTCACCAGCCTGGGAAAATGAGAACTGGATTTGATGGCAGGTTCGAGTGGGAGAAAGTCAGGTAAGATTCAGATTCTGGGTTGAGGTATTAAAGATCTACCCTGAGAAATAAGCAATAAAAGAAACTTATTCTGGGAAGGACTGAAGATCACTCTTTAAATTAAATCACTGTGTGACTTCATTAATGACATCTGGGAAGCCCTGGCTGCCTTTGGGAGGACAAAATCAATTAAGCGAGCTTTGTCACAATTTCTGGGAGTTTGATTATATATGTATGTTAGCCCTGTTCACTTCATTCCTTGTTTCTTTCATTTTTTTTTTCAGTACTTGCTAGTTTCTGCTCTCTCAGTATTTCATCTTATATATGTTTCTGATCTGCTATTAGTCCATTCTTAATTGCAGTTATTGTGTTTTCAGGGTCTTGAAATTCCAATATTTTAAAATAAGTTTCAATCCCCTCTCAAGCTCCCAATCTTGTCATATATTTTTAGACACATATTATATTAAAATCTTTGTCTGATAACTTTATTATCTGGATATCCTGTTCGTTTGTTTCTATTTGTATAGTTTTTCTTGATTTTCAAATATTATAAACAAAAGTTGTAGAGAGAATTTAAGGTATGGGATGGACAAAACCATTATCAAGCCAAATATTTAATAAATACTATAAGCTACAAAATTACAGATGCCCTGTAGGCACATTTTGTAGAATAGGACTAAAAAATGACAAAGAAAACTTTAGAGTCAGACAAAAAAGAACAAAACATACAAGATTGTTAACTTTGTATGAACACAATAATATAATCCCTTATGAAGCAGGAATTTACAGAGTTAAAAGAGCACTAGATTTTAACATACCTCTTTCATTTTGCTCATAAAGTCAGCAGACTTAAAAGTCAGTAAAGATATAGAAGATTTGAATAACATGATGAGACAGTTTGATCTAATGATCATTGCTCTTCACCATAATCTGCCAAAGGAGGTTCTATTATTTACATCCCTCTTAATTAGATGGGGGAAAAGTATGGTTCATAGAGGTTACTGCACTAGACAGCTCAGCTAATGAGTGCCAGAATTGGAATACAGACCCTGAACCCATGCTCTTACCTGCTACAAGTTCCTGCAACCCACAGAGTCACATGCAAACAATGTAGGGAACATGGTTTTGCTTCATAGCAATTGGGCATAAAGATATCAGCTTGGATTTTTTTTCTAAGTTAAACTATGGATGACTTTGAGCTTCTTCACATCATGAAAGCAAAGGGCCAGCTTTGTCCACCCCACCGACTCTTCCTTGGGATATCCATATACGAGACACTCTATGGAACAGAAGAACAGATTTTAGTTGAGAAGGTGGAAAAATATCTCAGTTAAGTGAGGCGGACTGAACATCTACAAAAGAGGGGAAGGTTTATAGGAAAATGGAATTAGTAAGCATAAATCAAGACAGCAGCAATAACCAGCAGTGTGGCTAGATCATAAGACCACTAGGGGGTGAGAAGAAAGAGAAGGAAGGAAAAAATAGAAGAGTGAAAACATTAATCAGGGTCATATTGCTACCATATTAAGAAGTTTGAACTTTTTCCTACAAAACACTGGTTCCCAAATTTTTCCCAATTTAAGAATCCTTTTTCATATCAGAAATCACTGGCAGCTCAGCATGCATGTATTATTTGCACAGCCATCCCCTCCCTTAGGAAACTCATCTCCTGCTTTCCATTGGAAAAATGAGACTGACTTATTCTTCCTCGCCACATATCCCAACCCCAACTATCTCAACAATTATTCCATGAGTAAGCAGGGAAACCAATCAGAGGCCTCTCCGAGTCTTTTTTTTTTTTCCTTTCCCTTTTTTGTGGAACGGTTGGGAGAGGTGCACTCTTCCTTTGGAATTAGAAGCTGTAAGGACAATGTGAGCTGGAACCCCTTATAGCCACCTTCACAGCCATACAAAGAAAGTCTTCAGCACTAGGAAAGAATGAGGCCAATGAAGAAAGAGAAGCAGAGCTCAAAGAAGACAAGAGAGGGGCCTAAAGCTAAGGTTAGCCTCCAAATTCAGCCATTATGTCATCTACCTTGCCTATATTTGTGATACAATCTTACAAATATGTATTAGACATATTATTTCTTTAGTATACAATGCCTGATGTGCTTGCAGATTTGTGGCTTCCTCATAATAAAACCATTACTCTTCCTGACATCAGGATTCCATGGGTTGGAAATCAAGCTACAGGCAACAAAAAGAATGTGAAGCTAACAAAATTACAGGACAAAGATAAATAAAATGGCTAACTGTATTTTGAGGCCAATACACATTTCAGTAAAGTAATTATGGTCTTTTTATGTAAATTTAGTATTACTTGACTTCACCCCTTTTCTCTCAATTTTACCTAGTTATGTATATATTTAATACATCTGTTGGCATAGATTTACAATAGATATTCAGCATTGTTTGCGATTATGCTGAAAAAGGACTGAATTAGTTGAACTACACAGACATATTAATATAAGTGTGTTCAAAATGGAGAAGCAACTTTGATTCAAAAAAAAAAAAAAAAAAAAAAAAAAAAAAAAAACCAAAGCAGAAATCTATAGGAATGTGGTTAAAATTCACCAGGCCCTTGCAAAATCATTTGCTTGGTGTCATTGTTTCTTCTCACTGCTATTCTAAGTAAATGTAAATTTACTTTACAGTTTTTTTAATTCAAAACCGACATTCAGTGAAATTACTCATTTTGAGAATCAAAAGTCAGCCTTTGTCAGATGCATGGTTTCTCCGGAAATGAGATGAGTTTTTTGATGTTGCCATCTTTAATTTTCTAAAATGGAACAGATGTTGCCTGGATATAATAGGTATGTGTCTACATGAATCCTTTATTTCTGAAAACAAACTTCCAGAAGTACTTGTCTTCATGTGAAAAACAAAAACAAAACAAACCACCATTGTTCCTCACCAGCACTATGATGAAACTTTCTCAACAAAAGTTGTTTTAAAAAAAGATTTGAAGTGGTCGTTACTATTGGTGCTATTTTGTGATGGTTATTTTCAGTTCATGTCTCTAAATTATCATTATATCAAAGAGATGATGTTCTTTGATATATGTAAGGTGGCAAAACATACAAGAGCTGAGGGACCTGCTTCTTCAGAGATCTCTATTTTGTCACCAAGTCCTGTCAATTCTTTTAACACCGTTCAAAATACTCCCCCTTTTTTGCCCCCTAATTTAACTGCCACCACAGGGACTGTCAGATCTTTTCCATCTCACTGTCATCACTGCCACCACGTCCTCCTTGTTCTTCCTGCATCCCTTTTCAACTTGGCCCAATCTACCCTGAAAATTGCAGTGGGATTTATCTTCCCAAAATACTGTTTTGAGTAAACCTGTGCCACTACATGCTGTATTTCTAAAACTACAATGTATAACTAATTTACAAAGCCCAGCACAATGTTTTCAAAATTCTCCCCTAGCTCCTTATTTGAAGACTCCCACTAAAACATGTCCATTTTCATTTCTAAAAGATACTCGTCCTTCTCCAGTGTTTTCTCCTTATTTTCTTTCTGTCACTCAACTGCTATCCACATATAACACATCTATCTGCCCTTCAGAGTTTATAAAAAGTACTAATCTTCTGCAAGACATTTAATCTCACTTTCCAGCTCTTATTGGACATTGCTTTCTCATTACATTTTTATATTTTATAAATATTTGTGCAAATATAACATATTTATATCATACATATTATAAAACATAGTGTATATGTATGTTGTATTGTATGGTAAGATTTTGAATAATTAATTACATTCCCATGATGCCATCACTAGGTTTTTTTTAATAAATATATTTAATTATTGAAAAGACAGAAAGTACATAGGTTCTTTTAATTTATGTATTAAGGTAGTGGGGAGAGGAATATAAAGTTTCTAAGATAAATGTCACAATTTTTTTTAATTTATTTATTTGACAGAGACAGCCAGCAAGAGAGGGAACACAGCAGGGGGAGTGGGAGAGGAAGAAGCAGGCTCCTAGCGGAGGAGCCTGATGTGGGGCTCGATCCCAGAACGCTGGGATCTCGCCCTGAACCGAAGGCAGACGCTTAACGACTGCGATACCCAGGCGCCCCAAATGTCACAATTTGAATACCAGTTTGAAAATTTTTATTTTCAATAATTCCCAGAGTGCATATGTATAATTTGCCTTTTTAACCAAGACAAATATCAGGTGTTTGCTTCATCATCATCATTAACCTATTGCACATATTCCATGTGTAATTTCTTTAATTGTGTACAGAAGAAAGAAAATCAGAATGAATAGGTTTTGGCATATATGCCAAACAAAATACTTTCTACGGTCATAGACACATGTAATGCCTTTGAATATTTCATTCCATTTATATGTTCCTATTTCAACTCTATGACTCAGAGACTTTGTTTAATCTATTTGGTACTTCTTTCACTTCTTATAATTCAGATATAAATTACCAGATACATTACAAGGGCCTAAGTAGTACTAACCAAATAATGGGAAATGGAAAATGTGAGTTTCATATTCAAAGCACTACTGTTTAGATCTCAACTCAATTTTGTCTCCTCTCACCTCAGTAACTTGGAATTTCAGGTTTCCATTCTTAGAAGGTCCTTTAATTAACTCATCACTGCAGACCTGTCATCTGGCTAAAATGAAGTAACATTGGTAATAGTGACAAAAATGTCTTCCAACAGCTAATACTACAGGCATGATAGAAAGATCCTTTTATAGTCATTATAATGCTGTCCTCATCCTTTCTGGAACAAGGTGTGATATAAATGAAATCATCTTATTTCTTTCCTTAGGGAAGGAGTATATGCAGATCATTTTCTCATAATTTGGAAAGGAAATTTCTTCATTAGTTTTTCATGAAGGGCCTTGTTTTTCTTTGCTTACAAAAGCAGTTGGTGATACAAATTTTACTTTAACATCCAAATTTTAAAATCCTTTCTCCTTCCTACAGATAGTATAATATGCCTTGGTATTACCATAGCACAAAGATAAAAATACAAGCACTGAGATCTCACAAAGAATGTGAGATTCCCATAGAAACACTAACAACCTCTATGAGGTTCAAACTCAATTGACCAAATCCTCTTTCCAACCCTTCACCAACTTTTCCTTCTGCGAATTGATTATAATAGCTCTGTGCAGCTATAGCCCCCAGAGTATTCACTCCTAACAAAATCGATTGTTAGAATGTGAAAATTATCTCCTCTTTCCTCAGTCCTATGTAGAGAAAGTCTGTCATCCTAATTATTTTCTCGAACCAGAAGAGGTGGGGAAAGACATGTGCCTTTAGCTGAAGAAAGATTTCTTCTAAAGTACCTGGAGAGTAGTATGTGTGAAATGAACACACACACATACACACGCACACAATACTGAGGAATCTTAATAGGAAACTTGGCTGATATTTGAAAGTCATCACCATCATTTAACCTTAGTTAAATCACTTAATACTTCATGATCAAATAGCCAACAGAAACGTATAACCATTTACTCTTTCAATAAATATTTATTGAATACCTAAAACATTTCTGGCAATATTCTTTGAACAAAGCAGAAAATGGTTCNACACAGAGCTCAGTACTTAGCAGGAAAGGTACATTTCCCATATTAATACATCATCCCCTCCATTTTCTGGGCCTCCTCCCCATATCTCAGATATTGACCTTTCTCCTGCCAAACTCCTGGGACCCATTACATACTCTCCCTTTTCTCTCACTCCAACATTCTTAGTAATCAACTTTTGCTGATCCTAACTCCTAAAGCTGCTGTCTGTGCAAACAAATGACAAATGGGAAGCTCCACCTTCCCAGGTGAGATTGGTGCTGCCTGGAATTGAATTTAAAGACTGAATATGTAGTAGTCTGTTTTCTAACTACATGGTCACATCTTTACTTGTGTTCTTGTCAAGGCAGGGCAACTTACGATGAGTGTATTTTAACTTTCAGTATACCTCACACCAATAGTTTTGCATTTTTCCTATTTCCTCCTTTTCAATTTTGACTAAGGCCTCATTTATTTTCTATGAATGCCTCAGCATTCTTTCCATTTCCCTTTGACTATAGGAGTCTTCATTTCTCTCTTAGCAGCCAAACCAGGTAAGATAAAGAGGAGTGATTTCCAGAAGGAAAATGTGATAGGTTGTGTTTGATGCTTGTTGCCCAATCACACTGCTTTGTTAAGTAAATATATCCAATGCCTCTTTCAGTTTTCCTGAAAATTTAAAGCTAAAGAAAAAGACCGAATCTAAAGTGAGACTGGACTTAAAAGCCTGCACTTTGCCAATTATTACTCCTGTATTTCAGGAAGAATTCCACAGAAATAATGCTTGTAACTTTTCACAGGATATGTGAAATAAAGGGGTGGGGAAAAAAGTATGTAACAATGGATTGGAAAGAAACGTTCTACTCTCAGCCCAAGAACTGACAAAAAATATGGGAATGGAGGGAGACAGGACTAAAGATGAAAACCTAAAAGTTGTATAACCATATACAGGGAGACAGGCACTCTTTTTCAAATCACAAATGCACTACTAATTTGGGGTGGCTAGACATTCTACGGACTGTTCTAAGTATTGGCAATACAGAAGTAAAAATTCTTGGGGTCCCTGGATGGCTCAGTCCGTGGAGCGGCCGGCTCTTGATTTTGGCCCAGGTCATGATCTCAGGATTCTGGGATTTTTCCCCACATAAGATTCTGCCCTCAACACGGAGTCTGCTTAAGGATTTTCTCTACTCCTCTCCTGCTGCCCCTTCCCCTCTTGTGCTCTCTCTCTCTCAAATAAATATTTTAAAAAAAGAAGTAAAAATTCTTACGCTTTCATATTCTATTCTAGGAAACAACTGCTAAACAAGTAACCATACCAGGATGTTTATATTATTTGTCTGACACCATTTTAAAATGCTTTCAATTTTTAATTTCTAAATATGCTACAAGATGTGATTTCCAGATAAGAAAACAAAGAAAAATTTATCATGCATAGCAAAAAAAAAATCAACAAAATGAAAAGGCAACATATGAAATGAGAGAAAAAATCTGCAAATCATATATCTGATAAGGGGTTCATACCCAAAATATATAAAGAATTCAGGGGTGCCTGGGTGGCTCAGTCGTTAACCATCTGCCTTCGGCTCAGGGAATGATCCCGGGGTTCTGGGATCAAGCCCCACATCAGGCTCCTCTGCTGGGAGCCTGCTTCTTCCTCTCCCCCTCCCCCTGCTTGTGTTCCCTGTCTCACTGGCTGTCTCTCTATCAAATAAATAAATAAAATCTTAAAAAAAAAACAAAAAAAAAGAATTCAGACAACTCAATAGGAAAAAAAAAAAAAAAACAGGTCCAATTTAAAAATCGGCAAAAGGCCTAAATAGATATTTTCCCAAAAAAGACATATAAATGACCAACAGGTACATGAAAAAAGATGCTTGACATTACTAATCATCAGGGAAATGCAAATCAAGACCACAATGAGATATCACTTCACACCTGTTAAAATGGCTATCATCAAAAAGACAAAAAGATAACAAGTGGTGAAAATGTGGAGAAAAGGGAAACCTTGTGCACTGCTGGTGGGAATATAGACTGAAACAGTCACCAGTGAAGTCTCCTCAAAAAATTAAAAACAGAATTACTATATGATCCAGCAGTTGTACTTCTGAGTATTATCCAAAGGAAACAAAATCACTGTCTCATAAAGGTATCTGTATTCCTATGCTTACTACAGCATTATTCACAAGAGTTAAGATATAGAAGCAACTCAAGTGTCCATCAACAGATGAATGGATTGAAAAATGTGATCTTTAGGTATAGATATATAATGGAATATAATTCAGTCCTGAGAAACAAAGGAATTCAGCCATTGCAACAACATGAATGCACCTGGAAAATATTATGCTAAGTGAAATAAGTCAGACAGAGAAAGATAAAAACTGTATGATATCCCATATATGGGGGATCTAAAAAAGCAGAACTCATAAAAACAAAGAGTAGAATGACGGTTACCAGGAGTTGGGGAGTAGTCAAAGATGGGGGTGTTGGGGAGATGTTGGTTAAAGGGGTACAAACTTCCAGTTATAAGATGAGTAAGTTCTGGGGATCTAATGTGCAGCATAGTGATTATAGTTAATAATACTGTATTACAGACTTGAAAGTTGCTAAGAGAAAAGATTTTAAATGTTCTCACCACAAAAGAGAAATGGTAATTATGTGATGTGATAGAGGTGTTCGTTTTTGCTATGGAGGGAATTATATTGCAATATGTAAGTGAATTAAATCAACATGTTGTACACTTTAAACTTACATAATGTTGTATGTTGATTATATCTCAATAAGACTGGAGAGAAAAGAATTTATCAAAATATAGCTTAAATATTTCTAATGCAGAAACAGAAATGGATGGACACAAAATTAACATCATATATCTACCTTGCAACTGCATTTGGCATTTAATTTTCTCATCAATCCTTTGAATAATAATCCCTACAGATAAACTATATACCTGTTCTTTGAACTTTATTGAGACTTGTGCTAAAACCCACAATGTGATACCAGTTTTTGTAAATGCTTTATAAATATTTGTTCTATATATTGACACTAGGTTAAGCTTAATATTCTTGTTCAATGATTTGTATTATTGGTAATGTAACTCATATCCTTATTAAAATATAGTATATAGAATATACTTCAACAAGTTTTAATCTATTGATATATTAATTTGAACAATACATAAAAGTTGTCAAACATGAAGGTGAATTAATAATTTTTTAGTTTTGTCAATTTTTGCTTTATATATTTTGAGACTACTTATCAGGTTCAGACAAGTTTAGAATTTTAATGTGTGATCTTGGTTAAGTAAATTGATCCCATGTGCCTTGGTTTCCTCCACTGTAAACAGAAGCATTCGTTTCCCCCAGGTGTCAGGGCCACAAACACTCTAGATTAACCTTACATCTTACATCACGATCCTCTAGATCATAATCTTCCAGGTTCCTATTATGTAAGAGAAATCAGACAACCAAGTTTATCTGATGAATAAGAGTAAATAAGGTATTTAGTGAGAAAAAAGTGAGTTCTCTTTGGAGTCTAGTACCTGAGGTTTTTTTTGCATGATGTATATGTAAGCATCTCTTTGGTAACACAGAACCCTCTATTACTAAAATTTAGTTACTGGAAAAAAAATTATTTTGGAGAAAAATTATATTTGCACCAAAGTTTCTTAAATTCAATAGTTGTTTTTAAATGGCTATGCTTCCTCAAGTAGCAAATGGCACACAAGAAAAGCAACAGAGCAAGAAAATACATCTGGAACTTTCAATCAACAAACTTTTCTATGTTTACTTATAATTTATGCCAGAAATAAAACTCTCCCTCAAAGATTAAGAGAATAATTTTATATCGATAGAAGTCAGGAGATGATGAATTGTGTATTCTCATACCACTGCTTAGCCAAAAGTCAACCAAATGGCCTTGTTGTCATTTATTAAATCAAAATGAACAAAAAAGCTGTGGAAGTTGTGTAAGACATGCTTTTGGAATGGGGATATTTCCCATTTTCCACTCAAAGATATCAGAGGAACGATCATTAATTTCCCCAATTGAGACATGTTTTAATGCACTGAAGTTTTTTCTATAGCAACAACTGACAGCAGACTACTGAGAATATAGCCAGAAATATAATTAGTTAAGGCAAAAAAAAAAAAGCCTGAAAATATTTGGAGATGTTAGAGATACAACTTTTATAAATTTAGAAGAAGAGTGCAATTCTGGAGAGTAGAATGTTTGCTCATGAATTCCAAGCTTTAACTTCTTACATGTTTATATTCAAGAAAACGTCAAGAAGAGAAAGCCCAAGATTTATGTACATTTCATTTTAGATATCACAAATTTTATCCATTTTTATGAGGTATGCTTCATAAAGTTTATCTTTTCATAACACTTAAGCCTCTCAATATAACTTTCCCTTGACTCATACAGAGACAATAAAATTATACTTAAAAATATCTCCTCCTCACCTCACTCCAAAAAACCATGGCGGTAAAAGAGAAGGATCTTACAAGTTTCCCAGGGATTGTGTTTAAAGCTAAAATTGATGGGAAACAAATCTATTTGCCAGTAAACATTCTTCCAAGACATCCTAATCATTACAGTCTCTTATGCCTGGTCATTGATCAATGTGACTACCCAAATGAATGATTTGTAGATTTTCTGTCATATTCAGATGTAAGGCAAGGAATTATACATGTTACTTATGCCATGTTTAAATGGTAATAATTACAAATAGTTCAAAACTGTGAGAACTGTTAAAAAATTTTTATAAAAACCGTTAGATATATTTGATTATTCTCTACCTTGTCCTACCAGCCCTCCTGCGATGCTAGAAATTCAGAGTCTAGTTCTGACACATTTGGCTGACATTATTAAGGCGAACCCAAAACATGCCATGTTTTGATGTAGAAGTATGCATTAATTTAATTCAGCAGGCATTTATAGAGCATTTCCTAAGGGTGAGCCAGTGGAAAATCTTTTGTACGTTTAGACCTCTGTGAAGTCATCTTTTCTCATTTTCCTAAATTCCAATTATCCTTCAAGCTCCTGTTCGGGTCCCACATACTTGAAGTATGTCATAGCACAATAAAGAATGCAGATTCTGAGATTAGAAAAGCCTGAGTATGAATTCTACTACTACTTACTAACTTACTAACTGAATCACCTTTCAAACTCATTTCGACATGCAGGGGCTCAAAGTCCTCACCTATGAAATGAGCACAACTGTATCTACCTCAGGACTGTTCTCAGGACTTAACAATATAAAACAGAACTTCAGAGATCATATTTATTCATTGTGTGCTTTCAGCTATTATATGAGAACAATACTATAAAGTATTAATGCCTAATTATCATTTGCTATGTTCAATAAGATCATTTATTATTATTTCCACTTTCTCAGCAGGCCCACTGCTATTGGCTATGAAACACAACTGTTTCCTTCTCCACTGTCAGCACAGCATAGACCTGAAATCTGACAAAAACAACCTCAAGAGATTCTATTCCCACAAAGTTTTCATTCATAAGTGAAAATATGGTTTCAAGCTTAAAGTGAAGGTTATAGGGGCTCCTTGGTGGCTAAGTTGGTTAAGTATCTGACTCTTGGTTTTGGCTCAGGTCATAATCTCAGGGTCATGATATGGAGCCTTGCATCGCATCAGGCTCTGAGCTCAGCAGGGGCGTCTGCCTAAAGACTCTCTCCCCTCCCTCAACTTGCACGCAACTCTCTCAGATAAATAATCTTTAAAATGAAGTTTATAAAGCTTTTGTGACACATCCAAAGTTAACCAGGCCATTGGTGTTTGTATATAAATACACATCCACTGTGTAACAGTATGATATTCCTTTAGACATTTATTTATAAACTATCTTGGTTTTTTCCAAATTTTCTCATTTTTTAACATCATGTTTAAAATTCAGATATAGTTACTAAAAAATGAGATGATGTTTTGTTTATTACATTTCTTTCAGCACCATATAATAGATACACAAATATTTGACTAAAGATTTAATCCATGTTCAAGTCCAGGCAGATTTTTCAAGAATACTTTCTCAGTATGATCTACTTACAGGGAAACTTTGCTAGTTCTGTAGAGCTATACGCAATCTTTAAAATCCGTTTTTGGTGAAGTCTAATAAAATAATTCGTAGAGATAAGAAAATTCCCCACAGTATGTTCCTGGCTACTTCTAGACGATGCCAGGGCTCAAGAGATGACGCTCTAAGGGAGAACAGAGTTCTGTGCCCCCCAAAATGGGAAGAATGGATATTGTCTCCACCCTCCCAAGTCCAAGGAGGTGCCTGAATTAAATGAAAACTGAAAAAGTTTACAATATTAAAAATATTTTACTCCAGGAGCACCTGGGTGGCTTGGTCAGTTGAGCATCGATTCTTGATTTCAGGTCAGGTTATGATCTCAAGGTCGAGACTGAGCCCTGCATCAGGGTTCCTGCTGAGCGTGGAGTCCACTTGGGATTCTCTCTCTCCCTCTCCTCCTCCTCACCCCACTTCTGTGCGCGCACACGCTCTCTCTCTCTCTCTCTCTCTATATATATATATATATTATTCCATTTAGTGGAAGATAATAACTTCTAGGTGATTAAATAGAAATCACAATTTTTCATTGTTAAGATTTACCAGGAAGTGATTAATTTGATTCAGGAAACCAAAACAACTATAGTATTTATATATTGGTTACTTGAAGTAGAAGGAACATGTATCTTAATCACAATCAAAATAGTCTATCAGTTAAGGATCATTGGACACAAGCAACAGGAAACAACTAGTTCAATTTTGCAAAGAGAAATTTATGGATGTTTACTGAGTTTCCAGATAATCAATGATAATCTGAAAAACAAAGTTTGAAGGACAAGGTGGTTTGAGGGACTAGAAAACAGGAAGCATCTTGTATAAAAACAGTAAATCAGATCTTTTAAACAAAACGGACCTCCAACTACTTCGGCCACTTTGTTTCTTGTATCTTGATTCAAATCTTACAGACAAAGCAGAAGAATGACCTAACCAATATACCTGCACAGACAGTGGCAAGGGAAAGGGGAGCTCTAGGTTTGTCCTAATAAACAGTGATAACACAGAGGTCAACTCTCAAGGGGAAATTGAGGGTGCTGTTATAAAGACCAAATGAATGCCAAGGCAGCTGAAAACCAGGCAGTGTTTACTTTTTTTTTTTTTTTTCTCATTTCTTCTTGTGTGGCTATCAAAACAAAAGCATGAAGAATTACCATTCTTACACAGCTGTTAGTGCTACTTTTCAAATCATTTTTCTATTTCTGCCTTGAACTCCCTAGAGCTGCCATTATGGGTAAAATAATTACACTTATTTTAATGTCTCTAGCCCACCTGTGCGAAGTCTGTAAACCAGGCTGTTTCCTAATGATATTGTTCAGACACTAAATGCACAGTGAATTATAATCCTATGCTATTTACCTGGATTTGAAAAAACCCAATACCTTTTCGGTCAACCTTCTCCTAAGAGTCGGCCTAACTTCCTAACTCCAGGAGGATTTAAACATTACACCAAGGAGGATAAGAATTTAAGAATGTGAAGGAGGATGTGCAGGTTCATTCAAATAGATAAGAAATATTTTCAAGCATGTTTTAAACTTAATATATATCCTACCCAAACTCAATAAAAACCATTTATGACTTTTGTGCTGAACTCTAACAGTATCATTGTTTCCATAAACAAATCCAATCCAATTTAGTAAGGAAAAAAAAAAAAAAACGGAGGGAGGGGAGGACTTACCAGGAAAACCAAGTCAGCTTTACTGTAGTGACTAGAAAAATACTGAATGGAATAATCTGCGTTTCTCATTGAACACTAGAGTTTAGACATAACCAAAATTGCTTTATGAAGGAGTAACGTTTGTCCTTACACTTGCCCAAGAAGCTGGCAAATCTTCAGTATAAACAGAAACAGCAGAAAACACCCAATAGATACATTACGATTTTAACTGTCTCCACAAAACCACAGATATTTAGCTACTCGCAACTGAAACAGAGCAACGAAAGGTATTATTCTGTATTTGCTTTATACCAAAGATGAACTATTTTAGTGTGTCTGTTCATAAACACTGCTCTTGTTAAAAACACACATGCACACTTACTATTTACCCAAAGCAGTAGGTTACATATTTACCTATCTTCACAATAAAAATATATAAAATATTGTTTCATATTTCCTTGAAGATCTAGATTTTGGATTATGAATAATTGTTACATTAGACTGTTACCCCCAAATCATATGGTGTAATTTAGTGCATCACTTATAACTTTTAATTCATTTCTCACCTAATATCTGTGTAGAATTTATCTAGCTACCTAACAATCCATATAAATCCCATTCTAACCTTCATATAAAATTAATTACTGAATCAGTGGATATGTTTCAACCTTTCTCCTCTGTCACTTGAGATTATTGCTCCTTTCTTTCACCTTTTTTCCCCCCAATGGTCTGTTATTTACTGGGACCCTCTTTGTTCCATCCTTTTTCTCATCTCACTCTATGCAGATTTTATGACAATTCTCATATTCTCCTATAGAATGACAGCTTTTAATCAATCATTCTGATCTTCACAGCTCAACAGCCAACTAACTAGCAGACGTTTCCATTTAGGAGTCCCCCAGACACCTCTGGTCTCAACCCCTCCACATTGGACACTTGTCTGTTTCCCACCTTCCTCACATCTGCCAACAGCATCCCCATCCAATCAGGATCTCAGTTCATCTTTTACACCATCCCTTATTTTATCCCACATCAAACAGACCATGAAGTCCACCCAGCTCTATCTTCTTTATATCTTATGATCCCTTCTCTTCCCATCTGCTCCCTCAAGAGAGGAAGCATCATCCCTGTTGATCTTGAATATTGCCTTTCCCTGATTAAGAGCCTTCAACAGTTCCTCAGAGCTTTTAGAAATCACGGTTGGCTCACAACCTGTCAGATGGAGCCTACTAGTGTCTCTAGCTTTAACTCCATGCAGCCTACTACGCCTAACTCGTCACACTCGCTGATCCCCTAAAAGGTAAGTTCGGTCTTGCCTCTGTTCCTCTGCTCATGCTGTCATCTCTTTATCTGGCTCGTCCATCAAAAAAAATCACATTTTATTAGGTGCCCTCCAATCACACATTTGCCTGTCTTTTCTGTCTAGCATTCTATGTCTTCCCTTTCATTTCTACATCCACAGCACCTACTGCAGCAACCCATATGTGGTAAATAGATATCTTTTCTTCAAGTCTAAAAATGTCTACTTAAGTGGTCTGCTTTTGGCAAATTTTTTATCTCTTTACATCACTTTCCCCACTGGACATAAGGCAATATCTGCCTTACAGTGTGTTTGAGAGGAATAGGTGAGTCTTCTATATGGAAAGCATTTATAACCATGCTTAATACATAGTAAGCTCAAAATAGACACATTATTCTCACATTAACAGTATTTGTTATCATTCCTCTGCTAGTCCTTTTCAGCCACCTTTCATGGAGTTCTTTATTGAACATTTCAAGCCTTGTTTTCCTGCAGCATCCCCAACAACATGGGCCTGTGTAGCTTTCCTCCTTATAGCAATATTAAGCACCCTTAGCTTTCAGCATATTCAGAACACCTCCTTTTTCAGAACTGGTAACCATTTTCAACTTCCTTTCACTGTCAACACAGCACTTGTTTGAATGAACACTCTGGCACGATGCACAGATATTAGGGAAGCAGCTTCTACAGCCAGACAGCTTGGGTTTGAATCCTGACTCCTCCATTTATAACTGGCTCCTGCAGCGAAAGTGGTTTCTCTAATGAGTCAGTTTCCTTATCTACCAAATAAGGCTCAGAATAGATCTCATAAGATCATTATTAGCTAAGATGAAATGAATTAGTAGTTTAAGCATACTTAGAATATTACAGGGGAACAGCGCACTCTTAATAAATATCATCCATTCAAGTGGCACAGCCCAGTCTGTGAGAAAGATCAGTGCCTTAAGTACTTTTAGAATATTGCCATTTATGCCACAGCCACAAGCATAAATAGAATATATATATATATATAATTTTTTTTTTTTTATCTGAACATAAGGCCTGGAAAGACCTTAAAAATAGTCCTTCCAAAGCACTGATTGACTATTTGGGAAATAAAGGCCAATGTATGTTAGAGGGTTTGTCTTTTTCTACCAAGCTAGTTCATAGCTTCCGCACCAACCCCTAGATCTGATATTTGGCTAGTCCTGGAATAGAACATTATTGCACACAGAAAGCAGCAGCCTTCTGGTGTACACCAGACCATCATATACACTGGAAAATGGCCAGACTATCAGCACACAGGTAAATGCTGCCCTTCCACCGCACCAAACTGACATAGCTCACAGTTGGAAAGGCAGAACAGAGAGCAGTAATTAAAAGCACAGAGCCTGAAACCCACTACTTGAGTTCAAATCCACATTCTGCTACTTAGTAACCATCCAGCCATGGGCAACTTATTAAGTTCTTTGTGCCAATATATTTTCATCTATAAAACAGGAGGTATTAAAAGGGCTGAACCAATAGTTTGAGATTGAAAATGAATATATACATCCAAAGAACTTAGAGCAGCATTTTGCATGTAGTAGCACTGTTTAAGTCTATTTATTATTGCAAACACACACAGCTACAAGAACATTGTTAAAAATTGTTTGTTATTAGTTCAAAGTCTGTGTATCTTGAACTAAAATTCAATATACTTCTCATTTCCCCCCAAGTACTATAGCCTACTGGGCAATAATGACTTTTACTTTAATTTTTAAATAAATTCATGCCTTATTAAAATGAAGGTAGTTTACTTGGCTTAAGATTCTGTAAGGTGGTGAGTTATTTTCCAAGGTGGTAGTAGCAGCAGAAGTAGAACCCCCTGAAGCCAATGAAACTTGAATTTCAGAGTCCCTCAGTTTTATATGCTCCTCCAAGGCTTGGGAGGATCTAAAAATGTGTTCAATAAGTAAATATTTTTAATTTTTAAAAGTCATATGTATCTATGTGCTTTTTAAAAAAGAAGACACCTGGGGAGCCTGGTGGGCTCAGTCAGTTAAGCATCCAACTCTTGGTTTTGGCTTAGGTCTCCATCTCATGGGTCATGAGATCAAACCCCATGTCAGACTCCATGCTCAGCAGGGAGTCTGCTCGAAGATTCTCTCCCTTTGCCCCTCTCCTCACTCACACACATTCACGCACACTCTCTCCCCTCCATCAAATAAATAAACGAATCTTAAAAAAAAGTGAAGACACCCAGGCAAAGACATGGACAGACTTAGATGGTATTATGCTAGGTGAAATAAGTCAGACAGGGAAAGACAAATACCTTATGGTTTCACTTATATGTGGAATATAAAAAAACCCAAGCAAATGAACAAACAAAAAGGGCAGAAACAGGGGCGCCTGGGTGGCTCAGTCATTAAGCGTCTGCCTTCAGCTCAGGGCGTGATCCCGGCGTTCTGGGATCGAGCCCCACATCAGGCTCCTCCGCTGGAAGCCTGCTTCTTCCTCTCCCACTCCCTCTGCCTGTGTTCCCTCTCTCGCTGGCTGTCCCTCTCTCAAATAAATAAATAAAATTAAAAAAAAAAAAGGGCAGAAACAGACCCATAAATACAGAGAACTCATGGATGCCAGAGGACATGGGGTGAGGGGATGACCAAAATGGGTGAAGGGGAGTGGCCGATACAGGCAGCCAGTTATGGAATGAATAAGTCACAGGGATAAAAGATACAGCAGAGGGAATACAGTTGATAGTATCGTACTAGCATTGTTTGGTGATAGATGGTAACTGCAGTTGTGGTGAGCACAGTATAACTTGCAGCGTTGTCAAATCACTATGTTGTACGCTTGAAATCAATGTAATATTGTGTGTCAACTACTTCAATAAAAAGCAGACACCCTAAATCATATAACCTTCCCTTGGCACAAAATCTGGATTTGCCCTTGGATAATATTAACATCACTGACATAACTGTATGGAAGTGGGACAGAAAAACTCTCATGTGACAGTGGTCCCACCTGTACTGGGTACCTGGGAAGATGTCTTTGATTTGAAACTACAGCTATTATTTGCAGGAAATTCTTGTCTCAAGGCCTCAGACAGGCTCCTATTATCCCTGACACAGTCACTACCTAAGTAAGCTCTGTGTAGTGCCTTCCTGTAGCCTACAGAGTTGGGGTACCATCTGAAGAGTGCTTTAGATCCACTGCGTCGCAATTCTTTCATCTACCCTGCCACCAAAGCCCACAACAGCTGCTGTCTGAGTACCTTGTTTTCATGGGGATTTGGGAGTCCTCAGATACATCCCTGTGTCTGCTGGGGTTTTACAAAACAGTACTGACCCTGAGACCAAGAATTATATTATACAAGCATGTGCAGGTATGCACATACACACACTAAGAATTCACTGCATCTTCCATGACCTTCCTTTGAATTCCTCATACTCTGTAAAGAAAAATTCATCTACCCAAGTATTTCTATTACTGCTTCTGCCACTGACACCAGTCTTTGAGCTGTAAAATTAAAGACACCCGCCACAAAACATTCTATGTATTTGCAATGGAAAATAAGAGAATTCTTAGTCCACAAGCTGTTATGTATTAAATTGGAGCTACACCTGTGTTTCTCTTGCTTATACCAGGCTTTGGGGAACTCAGAACCAGATGGAAGTTGCCATTGCCTTGTGAAGTATTATTCTCTTCTGGTTATTATAACTCAGATACTGTCGATCACAGCACTGAAACAATCTTGCATCTGCAAAATGTGCTCCAGGGAAACATCGGCAATTCCATTACTGTGAAAGGTATCAGAAGATTGTTTGTGGGTAGCTGCTGGCTCCTGTTCAGCTGGATATGTACTCACATTCTACAGGCCTCACAGAGAGTTTTACTACTGAAGAAAAAACAAAGAGTTCTGTTGTAACATAGAAAACAGGAAAGAAGGAACTTCCTTGACTGACAATTGCAATTCTGCCATTTCCTTAATGCTAGCCTACTGGCAATGTTGTGATACAGAGCTGAACCCTGAAACTTCATCTTATCCTTATGGAGCACTTCCTGATTATGGAACTGAATGCTCTTACACAGTTTCTTCTGACCCAAGTAACCACAAGTCAGACAATATATTATCCTCAATGTACCATAACTATCGAAAAACCAGTCATTCCCATGGGTCTGCTTAATCTAAAGAATTAGTCAAGAAGCATTTTAAGGATTTAAATTTCCCCTTACAGTAATACTCGTATTTCAATAATTATCAGAGTTTACTAATTCTTAATAACAAAAGAAAACTTTTAGATTTAAAGAGAGGCAAATGTGACAGACTGGCACAATTGATCTTATCTAATTTCCTTCAATGTGTTCCCTCAGGCTGCCCTTTCCAAGTCAAAATATCTAGAAGACTCATTGCTACTACATGTGTGCTCCAGCAAGGTGGCCCCTTGGCATTACTAGGGAGGTGTCTCTGCAAATTCATAAACATGCCAATATGGAACTATGAGGACACACAAGTTCTGAATTGCTTTTGAATCACAATTGGTGGGAGGTCAGGCTTGTCTTTTGCATATTAAACACATAAAGTAGTTAACTGTTCTTTAAGTGTTTTGAGTCTTTTTCCCTCTCACTTGAAAAACATTTTCAAGAGTTAAAAAAAAAAAAAATGATTAAAATCCCAAGCTTTACCCAGACCAGTAAAATGAGAATGGAGGTGAGGGGTAAGGGGGAAGGATTGGTAATTATACTGTGCAGGCAGGCTGAAAATTTTTTTCAATATTTGTGACCAATACGTAAACTGGGAGGCTACCAGTTTGTTTCCACAGTATGATTTAATAAGACTTACGAAGATCTATAATGCACTTTTCCTTTTGGGCTGTTCAAAAACCAGTACCTTGAATTGTGTGTGTTTATTATATGGTAATCAAGCATCATAATTCATGGTTGTGTTTATTTTGATAGAAGAACAGGATAAAAGAAAAACGTAAATTGATTCTGAAATAAACGTGCAGAAATAAATTCTACAGATAATCACCAAGATTACCATTTATGTCCCTAAATTTAACACCTGCTAATGTCTTAAAATGGCCATACCACAACTCTTCTAAATAATCTGGCCCAGTGGCTTAAACATTTCCCTCAGACCATGTCACTATGACTCCAAACATGGAAAAGCTTAACTGATTTACTCATCAAAAGAAGAAAAAGAAAAGTTCAGCTTACTTTGTAAATGTTTAATTATAGAAGCTCTAAGCTGGTCGAAAAATACTGATTTCTATATAAAACAGAGTGCTCTTTCTTTTCATTTAGGAAGTAAAGATGCATTAGGATATGCAAATACAGAAAGATTTGCAGGTCATTTTTTTCTTTTTTTTACCTATGTCATGATAAGTTAAAATTTAATTTTTTAAAATCCTAAGAGTAAGCACTCTTTCATCTACTTTTGGCTTTATTCTTCTAGAAGCCTGACTTTATCATAAGCTGTTTATGATAATATTATTTGTATTTCTACGGGTTTTTATCCTAAAGAAAAGCCTATGGTGTCTGGCTACCCACAGCCACACCAGCTTTTTGGAGGAAACCACCAACATGCTCTATAACAGGTGACCTCTCTCCTGAGAACAACTGACTGAACGAGAGGAGGCTGACCCGCAGACAGTTACGCATAGGCCATTAGCTGGCCTATGACATGGAATGCCCCAAAAGGACACATTATACTAGATAGAAACAAAACATCCAATCAGAATCTTGAGACACACTTCATAAAATCACTTGAACTCTTTCATTATGCTTCTCACTCATTAACCCATCTTTTGATAGGTTGGTTTTCTGTAGTTTCCATACTACAGTGACACTGGCTGGCCCTGAAAAACTAATAACTTGCCTGTGTACTCTTGTATTTTCCATTGAGAATTAATAAATTGTCAGGCATGTAGGTAGGCAAGTCGATCTTCTGAGCGATAGATCAAAGCTTTGTATGCTGACAAATAGAAAGTCAGGTTGCAGAAAACAATGCTTAATACCAACTGACCTCTAGAACAGTACTTCTCAAACTTTAAATATACACAGAAATCACCAGAAGCTGCTGCTAGTACTACTCAGTAAGTCATGTAAGGATCTAGACACCCTTACTATTTAAAGCGTAGTCTTTAGTCCAACAGCATCATATGGGAGCTTATTAGAAATACAGAACATTAGGCCTTGTTCCAGATCAACTGATTAGAATTTTGACTCCAGTGACTTTATGCACAGTAACAACTGAGAAACATTAGTCTAAGACCAGTGGTAGTCAAAGGGCCTGAAGCATCGGCATCAACTGAAAATTTATTAGAAATGCAAGTTCTTACACTCCATCCCAAATCTACTGAAGCAAAATCTCTGGAACTGGGGCCTAATCATCTGTTTTAACAAGCCTTTCAGATGATTCTGATATAGGCTAGAATCACTGCTCTAGACCAGTGGTTCCCAAACTTTGTTGCCCACTAGTATCATCAGGAAAGCTTTTAAAATTCCTGATGGCCATATTTTGTCTTGCACATTAAAACAGAATGCCTGGGGATGAGAGACAGACATCAGTATTTTTAAAGATCCCAGGTGATTCCAATGGGCAATAAAGTTTAGGAATCAATGCTTATACTATAATAAACTCACCAAAAAATAGAAACTCTAGCAGAGATTCTTTATTTTAGATCCATATTGAAATCATCTGGTTGAGCCAAGCTTGCATTCTCAGATACGCTGATAAAATTATTCTGAGAAACAGGGCTGTTTTGTTTTAAAATGGTCCTCTGTGAAAGATAATACAGGCTGAGGTAAATAGATTTTATGCCTAGCAATGAATACCCCCCTCTTTCCACTAGACCTTTAGTGTGGGATCTGCTTTAATCAAGTCAGAGCTCAATCTGAGTTTAAGGTTTGTTGTAGCTATAGTTACCATCAGTAAGCCATATGCTTTAAATTTCTCTAGAAATAGCTTGGAGGTGAGAGCTGGTTTGCTGGAAGGTTTTTGACCATCTTGCCCAACATCACCTTAAATCTTCCCTTTATGTTGTGCCTTGGAGTGGGTATGTATGTCTTTATAGTCCTGAATACTCTCAGGAGTACTGCAGTCTGACTTGTTACTTGACCGTGCTGATCCGGTGGTAGAGGGCATGAAGGGGTGCTCTATTTTGTTCTAGTTAAGACTAAGTCTTAGGAAGGCACTGTGTTCCTGGGTCTTAGGGCTATAGATTTCCCCATGTTCTTGCTTCACTACCAGCTATCCTTCTCCTTCTCCTGTGACACAATGGCTTTCTCCAGTGACTTAAGGCAAATTAGGCTTTTTTTTTTTTTCATAAGATATAAAGGAGAGAAGAGACCAGGTTGAAATTCTGTGCCATAGCACAGCAGCCATTATGACCCCTCCCCAGGCTTACACCATCAGGAATACTTTATCAGAATTCTCACCAATCTTTTTGAACCTGGTGGGATCTGTGGAGAAGAATATGCAAGGGAATGAGATTGTGCCTTATATCTCTGGTCCCCGGAGGTTCCAAATGTCTTGCCAGACTACACTCCACCAATTTGTTATCTATTCTAGCTGCATTTTCCTTACTTGTATCTTCTTACTACATCTCCCCAAGTAAGCAAATGCCTGGGTCCTGTCTATCTCTGAACTCACCTATCCTTTTTGCCTCTTTTTATATTTTGGGCTAGTCTGTTGCCCTGCAACCTCAACTCTGACAGTTTCAAGGAAATCTGAGTTTGCAGTATGTTCATCTCTTTTTATAGTAAAGACTATAAGTGACACTCTTCCTATCTTTCTACATTCCAAAGCAGAAATCAGAAGTCTGGACTCTGGAATTCTAAAGCATCCCAGGTGATTTTAACATGCATCCAAAGTTGAGGACCACGGCCTTTTAGGGATAATCTTTGAAGCCAGCTAGATTCCTCCAGTCAGAACATTTTTGCCTTACCCTTCGCTGATCATGTAACAACATTCAAAATAGTTGCAGGAGATAATTTTTAGGCCAAAAGCAGGTTAATTAATGGCACCAAATTAACCTGCTTCCAAGTGTTTCCTCCTCATTTTATAAGCCAGAATCCAGGACTTCCCATAAAGTAATTAGCTTGATTACACTGACATTCCCAGATTTGTTGCTAAACTAAGTAGATACATTTCTAGCTTAAAAAAAAAAAAAAAGAAGAAGAAGGAAAAGAAAGGTTAGTAGCTCCACAAATACATTTACTTGTGTATTTTTCAAACCAGAGCATGATAAAACGGGACAAAAATCCATGGAAACTGAAGGGAAGAGGGAACACATACATGATGTAATTAGCTTGGCACAAGTTACAAGTGAAGAAGGAGTATATACAGGCATATATGTCTTTTCCAAGTCAAAATATTGGGGGAAAATGAGAAATGGCCACGTACATAAAACTATACATTCCTTTTTCATTGTAACAATACTGAAAGAAAATCTAAAATCTGGTAGATGCAAAAGAATAAATGATCACTTCAAACATTCCTTAGACAGTTCTACACTATAACTTTCATGATAGAATATCCAATGTTGTGTGTCCCTTTTTTGTTTGAAAATGGAAGCCTTTCAGTTAATTTTCTATAGAGATTACGTTACGGAAATTGCTAAAATTGTCCTTATCTTTCCCCTTTCAGTATTTCTATTACTGTATTATAGGTACTACCTTCCTAATTACTGATATTCCCCAGTTTGAGAAATTTCCCAGTTTCTCCAGCTCCCCGTATCTCCCTTGACCTCAAAAGAGACAATTCTCACACAAGCGTCTAAACCAGAAATGTAAGAACATCTAAAGGTACTAAAGAATTACAAAATGAAGGTCATCAGACCTATTCTTTTTTATTCACTTTGCTTCTACCCTTAACCTTCTTAAGCCAACACAGAAACAGACACACACACACAGTTACACCCATTTAATTACAGATAACTGATCTATATCCCTGGAAACGTTCAAAAGTGAAATGTAACTTCTAATTTTACATCCAGTGCTCTTGCTGACTCCTGGATGTTGTTCTATTTCACATTCCAGGTATATACCCAATTATGCATATCTATGCATATTTATAACAAAGAGGAAATGTAAATTCTGAAACGTTTTCCTTAGTTCCAATTTCCGCAAGCCTCATTTCACTGAACCATCTAGTCATGTGCTTGCTATTCTAAAATTTAAATTCAGTAATTCCTATAAAATTTAATACAGGCTGTTTTAATACCAGGAGTCGCTGATGTTGTAACAGCTTAAAATAAGCTCCCTGGTTAAGAAAACACTGCTTAAATTACATTTGTTAAAAACAGTACCTTTAGTAGGTTCACATTTTAACTGATACCAAGAATTGCCAGAGAATGTGGGAGTCAATGAACCAAACAAGGAGCATTACCAATTAGTGCTTTTACAATCTGTGAGCAATTTGGAAACAGGTTTCCAAATGTAGATAAGAACACTAAAAACATTCAAGAAACAACTGATGAGTAAACCCCAGGGTGTGTAGGTTACAGTGGGGATTTACCACTCTCCTTGGATAACTCTAGGTCACCTAATCCACAGGGGATGGATGTTTCATATGTATATACATTTTACTTCTGTTGATTAGAATTTCACTGGTGTGGAGGATTTATTAGGTAAGAAGAAATAAGAAATATACAAAAATGTATATACCTGGACATGAATACTTCCCTTTCCTCATGCAAGCCAGTCAGTATGGTTAGTTAACTGCATTCTGGAAATCAGAATGCATGCAAAGGTTCCCACGCCTCCACAGAAGTATGGGTAAAAAAACAATCCTACCTAGCTTCAAGTCGGTAGATACAAGTCAGTTCCAAGTTTTCTCAGAGATTCACAGAAGAGCAAGATTGTAATAATATTGAGCTCTGAAAAGAAAGATAGTAAGAATAGATAGTGTATTATAGTTCACTCACACTGGCTCCAGATAACAAACTGTGTACTTTCTCCCAGCTTTGCATTGGTAGCTTGAAATCAGCTGTGATAGGGATATTCAGAATATGGAAATTGACAAACACTACAAATCAGATTTGGTTTTTTTCTCCCACAGAGCTAGTTTACCAACACACTTCAAGAACAGAAGTTTGCAGTCAAATTGACATGAACGTCAATAAAAATCTTGTAAGAGTGCTGTGCAATTGTGTTAAAATTATGGAAGAACTTATACTACGAAGGATTCAATTTCATTTGTGAGGATGCTATTCATTAGAAGGTCTGTTTAAGCTGTTATCCAGAGACCAAAGTTTACTCTTATTTGCCCAATATAGCAATATAACACAGTTCCCATGGATGAAAGCGTTTCTTAAATAGCTGTGTTTGCTAGTCAACAGGTTGGTATGCAACAGTCTGAGTGTGTGCCCCCAAAACTCCTATGTTGAAATCCTAACCTCCAAATGTGATGGTATTAGAAGATGGGGCTTCTGAGAGGTGCTTAGGTCATGAGGGTAAGCCTTCGTGAATGAAATTAATGTTCTTGTAAGACAGACCCCACAGAGATTCTCCACCCCTTCTACCATATGGGAACACAGCATGAAGGCACAGGCTATCAATCAGGAAGAGGACCCTCACCCAACTATGAAGGCATTGTAATCTCGAACTTCCAGCCTTCAGAACTGTGAGAAATAAATTTCTGCTGTTTATAAGCTACCCGGTCTGTGGTATTTCGTTATAGCAGCCCAAACAGACTAAGACAGGAACAACTTGGAATGAGAAACATGAAAGTACCTAAAATGGTAGTAGAACTCAGTTCATTTCAGTTGCTCTCTTTTTCCTACATCACGAAGCACATTTTCTCCTTTCAAAATAAATATACTGTTCTTTGGCTGGAAGTACTAAACTATAAACCAGAAGGCCAAAAAATTTGTGGTTCAGATGAGAAAGTCTGGAAAAGCAGCCTAAGTGAGCACTGTGTATTTTCCTTGCATGTGATAATAGAAACTTCATGTTTATCCTCAGACTTTCACTTTCTAGGCCAATACAATCTTGCAACCTCTATTTTTCTTGATTCCTATCCTGATTTAACCTCCAGGTGACTAAAGAAATCTTAATAATAGTAAAAGCTATACATAATGTTCAAAACTGGGAAACAGTCTGGTAGCATTTGTAAAAGCTACCTTGTGTTTACTCTTTCCAAAAATGTACCAGATGTAATACTGAAAACTGAATCCAGACATTACAAAAACCTGCTAGAAAAATTTAACCTTAAAGAAGTCCACAAGTGCTTTAACCAAGCAACAGTTGAAATTAACATAAGTGCATTGGAAATGAAAGATACCAGAGTTTCTTTTCAAGGACTCCAGATAATCTTGAAATATTCAATATTTGGAATGTTGTAATTATTCAAGATTAAATCAGATGATTTCTGTTCATTAAGGCTGTATGAAAATAGTCAAAATCATTGCTAAAAAACAAGGAGTGCTTTTAGAAGTTTGGATTTTGCCCTTAGAATTGGCAATGCTACTTATTAAATACTGTGACATAACAATTTCTCAAACCAAATCATTCACAATATTATTTTATTATTCTAAATCTTTTCCACACCTGAATTTATATGAAAACAACACTCCCTAATAGCATTTTTGCATTTTGGTAACAGCATGTTTAGATTAATCATAGAGTAATAAATTCACTTTTTGCGTCCTGTCAAAATACAAACACCTTAGACAAAGTGCTAAAAATGAAGTAAACTGTTACATTTATAAATGCATGTGAAGTTTTCTTCTATAATTTTTAAAAAACTTAATATTTCAAATAAGTTACCAGAGGTAAGCACATTGATGTACAATGTAGGAATAGGGGAGTAAAAAGGAGGACTCCACTTTACACCCACAATGTACAACATGGTGCATTTCCCACTCCTAGAAATTTCTGCTTATTGAAGCCAAAATTTGGAAAAGAACCCATGTAAAATTTCATTTAAAATTCATGGCTATTACATGTGGACCAGCCTCCCTACTGGACCATTATGGATGCTACACATGCCTGGTCCATGCAGGAATATGTGTGTCCAGGAATGACACTAGCTGCAAGGATCCTAGTCTAGGCATGGATGAAGAAGAGATTGCAAAATACATTGTGGGCTAATATTGTTGAATGGAGGAAAATCTATGATCTTGTAAAAAGCAGCCACTGAGATACTATTCCCTTGGGCCAACATCTGAATGGCTTTAACCATACTAAGTCCTGGGTTCCTCTTTTAGCTTTTCTACATTGACATCTATGTTAGGAACAATGAAAATTTATACTAACATAAAATTTATCTTAGAGAGATGAAACCAGTGAAAACAGTGGAATAAGACCTCTGAAAATTCCCTTCACCATGAAAGGAATGAGGAACTGGAAAAAAAAAAATCACTAGAACCCTGGACATCAGGGTTCTAATGGACATTAATCAAAGGCTTGCAGCAATTTGGGGAGTATTTATTCAAAGAATGTGACTGAACAAATAATCCAATTAAAAAATGAGCAGAGAACCTAAACAGACATTTTCCAAAGCAGATGTACAGATGGCCAACAAACACAAGAAAAGATGTTCAACATTACTAATCACCAAGGAAATGCAAATAAAACCACAATGAGAGATCACCACACATCAGTCAGAATGGCTGGTATCAAAAAGACAATAAATAACAAGTGTTGGTGAGGGTGTGGAGAAAAGGTAACCCTTGTGCACTGTTGGTGGGAATGTAAACTGGTGCAGCCACTGTGGAAAACAATATGAAGGTCTCTCAAAAAGTAAAAATAGAAACATACAAAACAGTAATTCCACTTCTGTGTATTTACCCAAAGAAAACAGAAACATTAAATTGAAGGATACATGCACCCCTATGCTTACTGCAGCATTATTTACTACAGCCCAGATATGGGAGCAAACTAAGTGTCCATCAATAAATGAATGAGTAAAGAAGATGTGGTATGTATATATATTACTCAACTATAAAAAACATGAGATCTTGCCACTGGTGACGATGCTGATGGACCTTGAGGAAATTATGCTACGTGAAATAAGTGAGACAGAAAAAGCCAAAACCATATGATACCACTTATACCTGGAATCTAAAAAGACAACCGAGATAGACTCATAAATACAGAAAACAAACTGGCTGGTGGTTGCCAGAGG
The DNA here is from genome assembly GCF_017311325.1 of Ursus maritimus. Classification (NCBI taxonomy): domain Eukaryota; kingdom Metazoa; phylum Chordata; class Mammalia; order Carnivora; family Ursidae; genus Ursus; species Ursus maritimus. The sequence goes on along the minus strand of NW_024424453.1, from coordinate 17,891,778 downwards.
GGAGGAGGGTGGGAGGATAGGCAAAATAGGTGAAGGGGATTAAGAGTTACAAACTTTCAATTACAAAATAAATAAGTCACAAGGGTTAACAGTATAGCATTGGGACTATATTCAGTAATATCGTAATAATTTTGTGTGGTGACAGACACCTTGGTGAACATTTCATAATGTATATAATTGTTGAATCACTATGTTGTATACCTGAAATTAATATAATATTGTATGTCAACTATACTTCAAAAAATATAAAAATAAAAATAAGTAATTATTTAAAAAAAAGAAATGTACCTGAATATTAGTAAAAAGAGCAGGTTTTGTAGCATTTTATTTTGTTTAAAGATTTTATTTGAGAAAAGAGAGAAAGAGTGAGCACAAGCAGGGGGTAGGGGCAGAGGGAGAGGGAGAAGCAGACTCCCCGCTGAACAGGGAGCTAAAGTGGGGCTCCATCCCAGGACCCCCCAGGATGCACCAGGACCCAGAGATCATGACCTGAGCCAACGTCAGATGCTTAACTGACTGAGCCACCCAAGCGCCCCGGCTTTGTGGCATTTTAATTTGCCCTATTCCTATCCTACTCTGAAGCCCTCTGATAGCCTTAAAAATAGCTCACAATCATGGTGAAAACTAGCAGGCAGCCACCACTGGGTGCAGAATGGGATTGGAACTCTTGCAGAATCTCATTGTCAAAGGACTGTGGCTCCTTAGAAGACTGCTTGCAAAGTGGTCTTTATTTGACCTGCCTCTGAACTCACTCAATGCAAAAAGTGCTTTCTCCAAGGAAGCTTGCCAAAAACATTTAGAGGCAATCATTTTATTTTGTGACTGCGTGAGGTGGTAAATAAAAGTTGGGGCAAAATATAAGCTACCTAAAAGGCTTAAAAGAAAAATCTGTAGAACAGATGTTCACAAGGGCTTAGAAAGTCTAAGTTTAATCTCACCACAGAAAAACGGTGACATATTCTTGGGAATCTAGAAGCCCATGCATGTTGGAAGGACTGCAAGTATGCCCAGGGCTGTACACATGACAGGAAAGACCTGAGAAGGCTCTAAGCTCTAACCTCAGGCTGATTTTGAGGTTCTGAGAGAGCAGTGAACAAACACCAAGGCAGAGCTGGCAGCTTTCTGGCTGAGTGCTGAAGGCATGCCCAACAAGCAAACAGAACCCCTCGGCAAAAGCTGGGAGCCTTACTGGATCCAGGCATTAAGGAAATCTTTCTTCAGTCATTACCTGTTACTGATCTTACCAATCAGTGGTCACGAATGATGAAGAATGGATAGATGTTATAGAATTAGTTCAGAAAAATCATTAAAGCAGACACAAAGACAGTAATAACAGAAAACCCTGGGAAGAGAGGAGATGCTGAGTTCCATTGTTGTAACAATATATTATTTAAAATGTTTGGTTTTCTTTCTTTTTTTTTTTTCTCTTTTTTCAAAAAATGTTCAAGGCATGCAAGAAGCAAGAAAATCTGACCCATATCCATGAAGAAGACAACAGAAACTGTCCCTGAGATTTGGCTTAACTACACAAAGACTTTAAATCAGTTATTCAAAATTTGTTCAAGGAACTAAAGAAAAGCATGTCTAAAAAATTAAAGGAAAATGGAGAATGTTTCTTGACAGATAAAGTATATCAATAAAGAGAAATTATTTAAAAAAAAAGAACCACATAGAAATTCCAGAGTTGAAAAGTACAATAACTGAAATAAAAAAAAATTCACTGGAGGCTCTCAACAGAATTGAGGAGATGAGAAATCAGCAAACATTAAGATACATCAATTGATATTATCAAGTTTGGGGGGAAAAAAAAAAGAATGAAGATAAATGAACAGAACGTAAGAGACCTGAAAGAAAACTGTCAAGTGTACCAACGTGCAACATATGCACAATGGGACTCTCAGAAGTTGGAGAGAGGGAAAGGAACAGAAAAATATTTGAAGACACAATGGCAGAAAACTTCCAAAATTGGATGAAAAACATTAATCTACACATCCAAGAAGCTTAATAAACTGCAAGTAAAATACATCCAAAGAAGACCACACACGAGAGATATTAAAATCTAACAGGAGAGTCAAAAAAAGAGAGAATTTTGAAATCAGCAAGAGAGAAGCAACTCATCACATAAAAGTATCCTCAATATGATTTACAGATGATTTTTCACCAGAATCCACAGACCAGAAGACAGCTGGATGAAATGTTCCAAGTGCTGAAGAAAAAGAATGTTGACCAAGAATTCTATATCCAAATTATTCTTCAAAAATGACAGAGAAATTAAGACATTCTCATATTTAAGAAAATGAAAGAACTTGTTAGTAACTAACCTCCACACAAAAATGCAGAAGGGAGACCTTTAGACTTTAATGAAAGAACACCGTACAGTGACTTACATCCACATGAAGAAATAAAGAGCACCAGTGATTCTAACTACAAAGGTAAATACTTCTAAAAAGCATAAATACATTTTTTGTTGTTCATAACTTCTTTTTGCCCGTGTGATTTAAAAGACAATTGTTAAAAGGCAATAATTGTTAAGTGTGTGTTGATGGGCATACACTGTATAAAGACATAATCTGTATATAACAGCACACAAAAAGGCAGGAGAAGAACATAGCAATATAGAAACAAAGTTTTTCTATGCTACTGAAATTAAGCTTGTATTAATGCAGACTGGATTGTTATGAATTAAATGTTAACTGTAACCTCCAAGCAACCACTAAAAATAGTAGCTCAAAAAATATAGTAAGAGAAGTGATAAGAGAATTAAAATGGTACAATAAAAAATATCTATTTAAGACAAAAGGAGGCAATAATGGAGGAACAGAGGAAGAAACACATAATACATAAAAAATAATAAATAGCCAAAAGGCAGATCCAAATCCTACCTTATTGGTAATTATATTAAATTTAAGTGAGTTAAACACTGTAATAAAAGGTAAAGGTTGCAGAATGGATAAAAAACATGATCTAACTATATACTGTCTATAAAAGACACACTTTAAGTTCAAAGACACAAAAATCCTTTTGTGAATGTAAAGAATATAAAAAGATACACAGTATACCATACACCGAAAGGTAACTAAAAGGAGCTAATGTGGGGGCGCCCAGGTGGCGCAGTCCTTAAGCGTCTGCCTTCAGCTCAGGGCGTGATCCCGGCGTTATGGGATCCAGCTCCACATCAGGCTCCTCCGCTAGGAGCCTGCTTCTTCCTCTCCAACTCCCCCTGCCTGTGTTCCCTCTCTCTCTGGCTGTCTCTATCTCTGTCAACTAAATAAATAAAATCTTTAAAAATAAATAAATAAATAAAAAGGAGCTAATGTGACTATACTCACATCAGTCAAAATAGATTTTAAAACTAAAACTGTAGTAGAAACAAAAAGGGCATTTTATAATGATAAAAGGACCAGTGCATCAAGGATATATAACAATTATATAATATACATGCATCTAACAACAGAGTCCTAAAATACATAAAGGAAGAACTGCCAGAATTAATGGGAGAAATAGACAAATCAATATTAATAACTGTAGACTATAGTATCTCACTTTCAATAATGGATATAATAACTAGAGAGAAGACTAATACTTAAAGAGAAGACTTGAAAAACATTATAAACCAAGTAAACCTAACAGATATGAATATGCCACTCTACCCTACAATATTACGGTGCATCTTCTTCTCTAATATTCATGGGACATTCTCTAGGATAAAGTATATGTTAGGCCATGAAATAAGCCTCAAGAATTGAAAAGGGTTGAAATCATTAGAGTTCTACAAGCACTATGGAATTAAATTAGAAATTGAGAACTAAAGCAAATTTGGAGAATTTAAAATATGAGGTAATTAAATAACACATTCCACTGTGTCCAAAGAAATCACAAGGAAATTATAAAATACTTTGAGATGAACAAAACAAAAATATAACATTCCAAAACTTATGAGACACAGCAAAAGTAGTGCCAAGAGGAAAATACAGAACTGTAAATTCCTATATTAAAAAAAAAGAAGAAAGATCTTAAGGCAATAATCTAATCATTCCTTCTTCAGGGAAAGATTACCTTTCATCAGCCCTTCTAGATAGTCTATGGATATATCTGCTCCATGCCTATTGCTTCTTCTTGTGGTAGGATTCTTTTTTATTTATTTGAGACAGAGTGAGATAGAAAGAGCACAAGTAGGGGGAGGGGAGTGGGAGAGGAGAGAGAGAATCTCAAGCAGACTCCCTGCTGAGCATGGAGCCTGACATGGGGCTCGATCCCAAGACCCTGAGATCATGACCTGAGCCCAAGCCAAGAGTCATATGCTTAACCAACTAAGCCATCCAGGCACCCCCCAAACCTCCCCCCCCTTTTTTTAAAAAGATTTTTCATGTAGCAGGATTTTTAAACTTCTATACCTTCTCTGGATCCTGGTGGCACCAGGCCAAGTGCTGACAGCCTCTTTTTTGTTTTTACCTGTGTGACACTACAGCTTGTGGTTTCTCCTTGACCTACACATTTGAGTCTGCCTTCTGCATGTGCTCACTAGCTGTCTTCCAAAACTTGCTTTCACCATGGCCTTCAGGAACATACACAGGGAGCCTGCCATGGGAAGTAAAAAGGGTGTGGGTGAGACACACAGGGTATTGTGGGTGCCTGTGAGCCACAAGGGTGGACCTACCGATGAGCCTTTCCCAGTGGTTCATGGCAGGCTCTTGATGGAGTCCATGGCATAGTCACTAGGATCCATATTCCTTTAATGCCCTCTGTGAGTCCTATCTGCCATTCTCCCAAACTTTTCATTCCCCTCAGTCACGGAGCTCACAGTTGAGTATTCTGGATGGGACGAAAGAGAAATGAGCTTCTTCAGCAGTGTCTTGCCCAGCTGGAGAAGCCAGATGTTCACTCACACACTCTTCGTTTCCTCCATGGATGAAATCACAGGCCAAGAACTTGTCCCTTGGCCCTAAGTTGTGCTAAGTTGGATGAAGCGTGGGTAAAGTCCAGCTGTTCATCTTACCTACTCCAATACCTCTAAACCCATATGTTTTTGCTCTAGTGGATTTCTGTGACTTCTCCTCTGGAAATCTGGACTTCCACAAAGGCTCTCTTGTCTGCCAGTGATTGGCTAAGTCAGTGTTCTCCAGGGACACCCAGACAACAGAGGAGAGGGACTGGAACTGGTTCGTGGGTCACTACAGGGCCCACAGCCAGGACTGAGTTCGGTTTGCCTATTACCCAATGCACATATGAGCAAGACTTCTACCACATTCCTTGGAATACAGTGCTGGATCCCACAACCCCCCAAAATATTTTTGCTCATGGATAGATGCTGAAGTTCTGTTGTTGGGTATAGGAGACAAAAATGAGGACATCTCATGTTGCTATGATACTGACATCACTCCTCATTGATAGCCAAAACAATCATGATAAAGAAAAATTTAAACTTTAGGCTTTTTAGCAATCTAGATAGTATGATATTGGCATAAAGACAGATATAGGAATCAACGGAATAGAAATGAGGGTCTAGAAATAAACCCATACCTTCATGACAATTGACTTTGGACAACAGTGCCAAAACAATTCAATGCAGAAAGAACAGTCCTTTCAGTGAATGCTGCTGGGACAACTGGATATCCATGTTTAAAAGAATGAAGTTTAATCTCTACCTCACACCCTATACAAAACTTAACCCAAAATGAGTTAAGAAACAAAATATAAGTGTTAAAACTATAAAAATCATAGAAGAAAACTGAAGTGTAAATCTTCATAATCTTAGATTGACAGTAGTTTATTAGATATGATACCTAAAGATTAGAGAAAAAAAGGAAAATAGGTAAATTGGACTTCATCAAAACAAAATCTTTGAGCATAATTGGACTCTATCAAGAAATTAAAAAGACAATCCAGAGTGGAAGAAAATATTTGCAAATATATATTTGATAAGAGTCTTGTATACAGACTATAAAAGAACTCATAAATCATCAATAAAAAATACAATCCAATTAAAAACAAAGAATTTGAATAGATCTTCCTACAAAGACAACATACAAATGGCTAATATGCATATGAAATATATTCAACGTCATTAATCATGAGGGAAATGTAAATCCAAATCATGATGAGATCATATTTTATACCCACTTTAGCCTATGAGGGTGGCGGTAATTTTTTCAAAACAAAAAAAAGAAAATAATAAGTTTTGGTAAGGGTGTAGAGAGATTGGGACTCATACATTTGTTGGTGGGAATGCAAAATTGTATAGCTGCTTTGGGAAATAGTGTGGCAGTTCCTCAAAAAGTTAAACATGGAGTTACCATATGACCCAGCAACTCCACCCATAGACAGATACCAAGAGAACAGAAAACACATGACCACACAAAAACATGTACACAAATGTTCATAGTAGCATTATTCATTATAACCTAAAAGTGTAAGCAACTCAAATGCCCATCAACTGATGAGCAGGTAACAAATGTGGTATATCTATACAATGAAATAATATTCAGCCATAAAAAATAATGAAGTGCTGACACTTGACTTGCAACAAAATAGATGAATCTTGAAAACATTACACTAAGTAGGAGTCAGACACAAATTGTCACACAGTGTACGATTCGGTTTGTATGAAATGTACAGAAAAGGTGAATCAGAAAAGTAGACAGTAAATCAGCAGTTGCTGAGGCTGGGGGAGTTGGGTGCGGGTTTAGAAAGTGACTGATTGGGCACCTGGGTGGCTCAGTTGTTAAGCGTCTGCCTTCCGCTCAGGGCATGATCCCAGAGTCCTGGGATCGAGTCCCACATCGGGCTCCTCTGCTGGGAGCCTGCTTCTTCCTCTCCCACTCTCCCTGCCTGTGTTCCCCCTCTCACTGGCTGTTTCTTTGTCAAATAAATAAATAAAATCTTTAAAAAAGAGAGAGAGAGAGCGACTGATTATGGGTACAGTGTTTCTTTTAGGAGAGACAAAAATGTTCTAAAATTAGATTTTGGTTATGCTTGCACAACTCTGTGGATACACTAAAAACACACTGATTGCATGCTTTAAATGCATGAATTTTCTAGTATATGAATTATATGTCAGTAAAAAAGATAAAAAATTTCAATGAAGGAATTAAAAAATATTTCTAACGTGAAGAGGGANGAGATATGGACAAGAAGCAAAAGAGAAGGTGCTGAAAAAAAATCAGTAAACAGTCTACAAAAGAGAAGGAATGAAACTTAAGTAGCTGATCCTAATACTTAAACTAAGTTCAAAGAGGTCAGATAAGGATTTCACACTATTTTTAAGGGATAATTTTAGGTTTTGTAATCCCCTTTCTGACAAAGGATTATTTATCCATTTTGATCTCCTATGGTAGCCTGGGGTCAAGAACAATGACAGTGAGGGAAGCCGTCCAACCAAATTCCAAAATGTACCACAATGTCATAGTAATTAAACTACTGTGGTTTTGGTAAACATACTGATCAATGAAAATAATAGAAAGAATGGATCTGTGTATTAATGCCACTTTAGATCATCACAAAATGGCAACTAAATTAATGGAGAAAAGCTGAATTATTCTATGAAGGGATTAAGACAATTGACTCTCCATTAAAAGAAAATGGTATGCTTGATTCCTGCCTTCTCTGGAATACACAAGTATATTTCAGATGGCTTAATGATAAAAATAGACTTTTTAAAAATTTTGTTAAGATTAAATGAGTTGGCCTATTTCTGCAGTCACTCTGACAGGTAGCTCTGGGAAGACAGGAAACCAAAGATTTATGAAAATTCCCTCCTATTCCACACCTTTTCTGTAGGACCTGATAACATATTTCTAGTGAGGACAGAGGTGAAAACATGGGGTCCTTGAATTCTTACAGAAACAAAGGATTTTAGAATTTAAAAGTTAAGGTAAATATTTAATACTTGGAGTGCTTCTTATAATATTTACATCAGTAATAATACCTATCTCAATCACTAATTTAAATGATCTTTTAGGCTTTTCTTTTCCAAGAAAATAGAGTCTTCTCCAAGGGCAAATTATTATAACTCTCTCCTGAGTTTTTCCCTAAGCATCAGTCTACGTGGCATTTGTAAACAAGTTGCCCAGTGGAAAACTGTCTGGAAAATTATATGCCACAAGTTTGACAACAGTTATTTAAATGTTCATGGTAAAGACACTTTGTATAATCTTCTGTTCTATACTTCTAAATTTACTAACATGAAAATAAAACGGCAAATACCAAAAAGTAAAAAGCAGTGAACTTTAAGCAGCTACATTGGAGATATTTGGTTTTCAGAGCCAAAAATGTGATGACAACATCAATAGCCTCAAAAAAAGCTTTTCTATCATTTATTAGAAATGAAAGAAAACTTTACAAGTATACTGAGGACAAGAATATTCAGAGGGAATAACAAGATATTTTAAAAGACAATTTATAATCACCTTTAAAAAATATCTGTAAGTCATTGGTATAAGGTATTTGTACTTTTTTTTTCAATATCAACACAAAGGAACTGTTTTCTAATATGATACTCTAAAGCAGAAAATATAAATTTTATCCACCTCCCTTAATTTATAATTTCACACACTAAAAGAGAGGTTAATAATTAGAGGTAGCCTTTGCTTTGCACAGCGTTGGGTTAAGTGAAACTTGTTCACGTTGAAACTGTGCGCTTGCTTTGCCCTGTAACCAGTCTCAGCTACCACAAAGCCACGTGCACTGAGGACACGGTTCCCACAACATGCATTTCCATTAACATGGTACCGTAAAAAAGTGAGGACCGACTGTATTAGCTTATTTGGTAGATTCAATGATGATTAAAATTAAGACAATAATCACTCATGTGATCTGAGTGAGCTATTCAAATACTGCTTTCTTCTAAGGCGTGTTACCTGACTCTGAGCTATTTTTGCTAAACTCGTTGAAGGGCTTTGAAAAAATTACCACATACTCTGATATTCATTCCTGTAGAACCTTGTACCTATAACTTGAAAAGTTATATTATTTTAAGATCTACAATGTGTGTGGTGTGTGCCCAAGTGCACACACATATTTTACTTTATTTCATCTCTTAGGGATATATGGTACTCAGACAAAACTTCTGTTAGGGTTTCAGTCAGTTATTTTTTTAGGTCAAATTTGTGAAGGATTGTTTTACAATCACATATAAATGTTATTTTATGATCATTCATTTTTGAGTGATAGACTTTTAATAGATTCATACAAGGAGAGATAGCCAGCTAGTGTTTGAGTTCTTATTGTACCAGACACAGCCATCGAAACATGACAATAACACCAACTAAGACTTAACTAAAATGTCTGAGATTCTACTTTTTAAAACACGAACATTTTCCATAATGAGTTATTAGAATGTCAGCATTCTTTCTCCTTACGGATTCATGCTATTTAATTCCGCTCTCGGGGGAAATTAAACCAACCAAAATTAACTGTAAAAAAAAATTTAAAAAAACCTTTCTGCATTATTTAACAGTGCAAATTTGAGGTAACAAGGGTAAATATTGTGCTGAATATGTCATAAAATGCAGACTTTCCTGGTGCTCCCACCCTGGTGACAACCCCTATCAAGGGTTACCATTGTTCTGTCATTGAATATTATAGTCTGTTTGTTTTCGATCTTCATATAAACAGAATCATATATTACTATTCTTTCAATATTTTTTTCATTCATCATGATATATGTGATATTTAGGTTGCAAATAGCAGTAGTTCTTCATTGCTATGTAGAATTCCATTGTATGAATGCAGCAGATTTTTGTGCTGTTTTCAGTTGCTACTATGAGTAACACCACTATAAATATGTTTTGACAGAAATAAATGTTCATTTCGCTTGGTACATACTCAGTAGTAGCAACGCTGGGTCGTAGGCATAAGCATGTTTAGCTTTTGTAGATACCACCGGCTTTCCAACGTGGTCATGCCTATTTATACTCTGACCAGCAATATGTCAAGGTTCCAGCTGCTCCTCACCCTCACTATTTTTAATCAAGCCCAACTTAATGGTTTGTCAGTCTTCTCTGGCTAGTGCTTACAGGAACACCGCTTAAGAAATCTTTGTCTGTTCCTGAATATATTCTCCCATATTTTAATCTAGAAACTGTGTTGTTTTACCTTTCACTTTTCAGTCTAAAATCAATCTCAGAATAATAGTTGTGTATATAGTGGTCAAGATTTATTTTTTCCATATGGATAGCTCATTAATTCAGCCCCATATATTAAAGCAACTATTCTTCCATCATTGCACTGCCTTGCAATTTTGCTTTAATCAGGTTATTGTAGAAGCGTAATTCTGTTTCTCAGATCTATTTGGTTCCCTTGGTTAATCTATCTTTGCACCAATAAAGCACTGTCTTAATTATTATAGTTTAAAATAACTACCCTGGATGGCACTTTGTATTTCTTTGTATAGTTAAGGTCTTTTACATTTCCTTCTAAGTTTTGGAATCAACTTGCCAACATCAACAAAGAAAAAAGAATGTTGGACTTTTTATTAAGATTTCATGGAGTACAGACAGAAAGACATCTTAACAAAAATGAATCTTCCATTCAATGAATATAATGTTTCATTGTAAATTGAAAAATGGTGTTTTAATTCCCTAATTGTTACTAGTATAAACGTACAATGTAGTTTACATGTTTACCAGTGACCTAACTAAATTGCATTATTTCTTCTAGTAGCTTGTAGATTTTTGCACAAATGATAATTATACCTGCAAATGGCAGCTTTTTTCTTACTGCCAAAACAATATTTTTCATTTATTTTTCTTCTTTATTGCACTAGTTAGAAACTTCAATACAATATTAAATAGAAGAGCTAATAGTGGACATCTTCATCTTGCTTCCAATTGCAGGAGGAAAATGTTCAGTATTTTACCATTATGTTGGATGATGGCTGTAGGCTGTCATTGTTTTATACACCCTCGATTAGATTAAGGATGATCCCTTCTATCCCTAGTTTCTCAAATGTTTTTATACTAAATGGATGTTGGATTTTATCAAATAATGTTTCTGCATCTACAGAGTTAATCATATGATTTTCTTCTTTATTTGATAAAAGTGGTAAAGTCTATTGATTGATGCACCAATGTTTAACCAATCTTGCATTCCTGGAATAAACCTCACTTGTATTATCTTGTTTAGGATGTTTGCATCTGTGTTCAGGAAAGAATTTAAGCATAGTTTTTTGTTTGGGTTTGGTTTTCTTGCAAAGTTACTGTATAATTTTGGGATCAGGGTTATCCTGGTCTCATAACACAGGTTGCAGCTGTTCCCTCCTTCTTCCATTTTCTGAACTTGTTTGTGCATGATTGACATCATGCAGATTATCTCATCCTTAAATATTTGTAGGAATTCACCAGTGAAGTTACCTAGGCTTGAAGGGTTTATGTGTGTCTGGGAAGGCTTTAATTACGATTTCAATTTCTTTAGCAAACGTAAGGCTATATTTAAATGTTCTATTCGTCTAGATGCCAAGTGGTGTTTTTCCAGAATTTTTTTCATTTATGTTTCGAACATCTTAGCATGAAGGTGTTCATATGTTCTTTTGTTATTGAGATATAAAGCAATGCCATAAATTCACCATTTTAAAGTATACAATTCAGTGGTTTTAGAATGTTTACAAGTTTGTGCAACCATCACCGCTATCAATGCCAGAACAGTTTCACCAGCCCAAACAGAAGCTCCTTTTAGCAGTGGCTTTCCATTCCCCTCTCCCAGCCCCTGGCAACCACTTATCTCCTCAAGACTGATTTACACGGTAGCATGTATCAGTATCTTATTTCTTTTAATGACTCACTAGTATTCCATTGTATGAATCCATTAATCAGTTACACGTATATTCAAGTCATTTCTATTTTTTGGTTATTGTGAATGCTGTTGCTGTGAATGCTTGTGTAGAAGTTTTTGTGTGAATATGTTTTCAGTTCCTTTGGGTATATACCTAAGAGTAGAATTGCTAAGTCACATGGTAACTCTATGTTTAATATTTTGGAGAACTGTCAGATACTGTTTGCCAAAGCACCAGTTTCTCTACGGTCTCACTAGCACTTCTTATTTACCTTTTAGAAAAAAAGAAAAAAACTGCCATTCAAGTGGTTGTAGAGTGGTATCTCATTATGGTTTTTATTTGCATTTTTCTAATGACTAATGATGCTGAGAATCATAATATGTTTTCATTGTGTTTTCAAAGTCTATAGGATGTAATGATGTTGCCTTTTTCATTTCTCAGATGGGTAATTTGTGTTTTCCTTCTGTTTGCCCATTAGCAGTCTTGCTAGAGTGTTATCCATTTTTCCAGTCTTTTCAAAGAACACATTTTTAGTTTTGTTAAATTTCTCTGTTATGTATTTGTATGTATTTTTCATTATTTCCTGCATCCTCTTATTTCTTTGGGTTACATTAACTGTTTTTTTATGGCTTCTTGAAATGGAAGTATACATCATTTATTCTCTTTGTTATATTCTAATACATGCATTAACATTCTAATTTCCCTCCAAAGCACTGCGTTAGTTGTGTTCTCCCCAAACTCAAATACTGTATTTTCACTGTTAAAATATTTTCTAATTTCTATTGATTTCCTTTTTGATCCATTATTTGGAAGCTTGTTGCTTAATCCAAATGTTTAGGGATCATCTATTTTTCTACCTTATTTTCACTTTTGTCAGAGAATATAGTCTATATTATTTAAATCCTTGGAATTTTTTGGAAACTTAAATGTAAAATATAAAGAAGCCTCAAAAATATCTAGAAATTAATAATCACGCCCCTCTTTTCAAGAGATAAACAGGGATCTTCTAATTTTTGTTCTTTACCTCTTTCATATATAAATAAAAAATATTGTAACCATAATGAAAACTTCACACACTCTGTGTATCTATATGTATATTATCATTCTATAACAGGTCCTATAAGCTATAGTGCTATAGTGCTCCTATCACTTGGGCAAATTGGAATTATTGAAAGAATGAATGCAGATTATTCTCATTCAGCAATGTAACAAACACCTCTGACCTTTGGAAAGTGAGTGGAAATTCTGTCTATATGATCTATCACTGTGGCAAATTCTGTCTCTGAGCTTCCCAGAGTCACATTGATAGCACCTTGGGACATAGATTCCTTACCTGCACTTCAAAATTCCATTTTATTTATAGCTATATTTCCTGGTAGACACTGGCTAACAAAATGTGTCCTCAGACCATTTGAACTTCTGTCTTGACAATTTTGTCAACAACTATTCTACCTTTAGAATAAGAATTGCATTATTTTTACATTTGTTTTCACATCCACGCAAGAGATGGTACAGGCCAAAACAATACCATCCAATACCGTCATTGACAATAACCCTTAGTTTCCTCATTTGAGTTAAAAAATAAATAAAGTACATTTCAAGGTAATAGATTTATCAAAGGAATACCTTAAGTACTTAATAGATTGTTTTTCACATGGGTAGTGCTCACAAAACATAAATTATTTCCTTCTAATAAATTCTGACTTCTCTTAACATGTTATTCTACATGTATTGATGGCTAAAATGTATCCTGAGAGGCAAGCAATATTCAGAATCACATTCCACATTTCAGGTTAGATCAGGTTATGCTATAGTAACAAATGACACCAGTATCTCAAAGTCTTAAAAAAGATTATTTCTACATCTATTACATGTTCAGTACAGGTCTGGGGGGAGTGTTTACTGTGTACATCAAATATTAATCCTGAGATACATACAAATGCAGTTTTATCGCATAACCCAGAGAAAAAGAGATCTGAAATATTTGTGGCAGCCCTAAAGACTAGTACAGCATCACTCATGTCCTGTCTTTCAGCTTTTGTTGATAGTATTCAGAAGCACACCATTACACAGCCAAAAGTATGCCTAAAATGGAAAAGGCTAACAATACCAAATGTTGGAGAGGATTTGAAACAACCAGAATTCTCATACACTGTGCTAGTGAGAGTATAAAATAGCATGACTACTTTGGAAAGTTATCTGACAATTAATTAAAAAGCTGAATACATACCTACCGTTCAACCCCATAATTCCAATCCAGGAGAACTGAAAGCGTATGTCCACAAAAACCCTTGTATAAGAATGTTCAATCAATTTATTCACACTGACCAAAATCAACCTGGATGTGCATCAATGGGACAATGGATAAGCAAACCACAGTTGTAGATTTATACATCATATACTACTCACGATCAAAAGAGACAAGCCACGGATACCTCCGCAAACATGAATGAATATCAAAACATTCTGCTGAGTGGAAGAAGCCAGAAACAACATTCTATAGATTCCATGTATATACAGACCTGGAATAGGCAAAACTAACTTACGATGATAGAATCATAGTATCATTTATTACTAATCATTAGATCAGTATTTGCCGCTAGTTTCAAGGTGGTAGAAACTGAACAGGAAAGAGTACAAAAGAACTTTTTTTTACTGATGGAAATGTTCTGTGTCTTGAGTGAATGTGTACACATTTGTTAAGATTAATTGAACCATTCACTTCATAGTTGAGCATTTTACTCTATATTAATAATAGCCTGACTTTTAAAAAATTAAAAAGTATCCAAGGACATTTCAGTCATACAATTTTTAATATTACTTTATTTGACAAAACTAATACTATTCATTAGCCATTTCAGGACATTCTGTTTGACTGAGATTTTTAAAGTAATGTACTAAGAAGCTTGGGAAAAAAATTAATAAAAACATCGACATCACTTTGATAATATGCCAAGGCAGTAAAATTTTCATGGACTGTATTTTAAAGTCTGTAAAATTCAACTCATTTTAGACTGCTTTGGGTATTTATTCATTTTTTTAAATAAGAAAACTATATTGAAAGAAAGCATTAAAGCACCCAGATGCTGATATCTGGTGGAACATTTCTACCCTTTATTTCACTAGTTATACAGCTAATTTAACTATTTACCAGCATCACTTAGGATAAAGCTGTAAAGAAAACAGACAATCTACTAGCTGTTGAGCAAGATTCCTAATTACTCTTAGCTTTTTTCTCACTTGCTAAACAATATAAAAAGCATCTGAAACAGTGCCTGGCCCTAGTAAGCGTCAGTTTCATTCTTGCGCATGAAGCACCCTTTAACTGTTTTTTCCTTTTCTTTCTTTCTTTCTTCCTCCTCCTCCTCCCCCCACCTCTTCCACTCCCTTGCCTCTTCCTTTTCTGCTCATTTTCTTGCCTCTTTTGCTACTTCTGCCTTCTCCCCGTCTTCCCCCACCTGCTCCTCCTGTGCACTCTCTCCTTCCTCTTTCCTCTTGTAATATATGCCCATGAAAGTAGGGAAGGAAATGAGAGAAAACTTAGTTGAGGTTTTTAAAAAACTGTGTTTTCCAGTTGTTTTCAAATCTGTTACCTAACGGATTTTAGCATTCAAAATAACAAAAATGTAAAAAGCATTAAAAATATTTTTCTGTTGCATGAATCAATTCCCAATAATTTTTAAGCTTTTAAATTTAAGCCTGGAAGATGTTTAGTCACATAGAGTTGGAGTTTTTTCTACAAATATGGGAGAGTTCCTGATATATTAACTTCTTCACTTAGAGAAAGAACAAAAATCTCTGGGCAGCTGTAGACACCGTCATTGGGAAAATTTGGCTGACCCAACCCAATGAACCTAACCTGATGAATGCACTTTCTCATTTCTCCAGAGCAAATGGGAAAATCAAGTTTGAGTATACGCCTGTGACAATTTTTTCCTTTTTTTTCAATGTTTTAGCATCCAGTGATATTTCTTATTAAGAAATTATTTCTTAATTATTTGTCATGATTGCTGTTTGTGATTTTTCTACTTCTATTATTCTATACTTATTAGTCGACATTATATGAAGGAAAATCTATTTATATTAGTGTGGACCCATGGATTCTTATTTTATTCCATTGATTATGATCTATTATTATCAATTTTGTCCAAGTTTGGTCAGTGGGAACCTCTTGAAGTTATCTCCTATGTCCTTTTGCCATGATGACCCCCATTATCCTTTGAGACTTCCTTATTTTCTGACACAAAATAATGTTCCAAGCTCATCTTATGCTTTCCCTTTCCAGTCCCAGAAGCAGTCATTTATTTCCTCATGAAATTCCAGTTCTTTTCATGAATAATGTTTGATAGAAATCAACATCTGGGTGATAGGTATGCTCATTATTATTGGTATTTCCAGATAGAACTGGGAAGCATGCATTATACATATATAACAGTTACTTCCACATTAAAAACCATCAGTTTTCACTGATACCATTCGAACCCCAAACCACAGGTTTTATATTTTTCATATTTGCAACTCTTCCCATATTTGCAACTCTCATCTCTGGCAATGGCAAACCTGGCTCTCATTATTCTTATATTTGGTTCAATTCACCCTGTATGCAACAAATGCCCCAATGCTTCCATTGCCCTTCAACCCTAATGCCTCTCCTCCCTCACTTGGATTCTGACACGTGATGTTGAACCCCTGCAGCCACCACTGCTCTCCTTTGCCAATGCTCTTCTCGCCCTGCTCTTCTTCCAACACCTCATACCAGGCTGAGGCCAGTGGCACCCACAGGGCACTCTCCTCACACTGCTCAGCCTCCACCACCCTGCTAACAGCATATCCTCATTCGAAAGCTAAAAAGCTAAGTGATTCCAAAGCACTTATATTAGCCCAGGTCCTCCAAGAAGTAGACGCCAAGACTGGATTAAATATGTAAGAATTTTATTCAAGGAAATGACTGTGGGAGATAAAATAGGAAGGTAGCCAGACAAGCCTGGGAGAGCAACCGGAGCGCAAAGAAGTCTGACTCCAAGTGAAAATATAGACGAGAAAATTTGGGTGGAAGGGTCTGAGGAAAACTCAGCAAACCTATCAAGGGGTCCTCAAACCAAAGCAGACTATCAGAGGAGTCCTGTTATGCCCAAAAATCTTTCTGCTTCAGTACCCATCCCTACCATGCTGTTATTGGGTGCAAAGAGCCTGTGGGAAGTGTGGGAAGAGCACAAAAGAGGGGATGGAATTCAGAGCCCGGCAGCTGGGGGCCCTCAGCAATTTTACCCCTGTATGCACAGAAGCAAGACCTATATTCTCACAGCTGCTCCAACACCAAGATCATTTTTTTCCTTTATTTAATATTGTCAGAATCACAATAAAACAAACTCTTTCTTATAAATTGCATGTAGTAACAGGAAGACATTATGTGCCAGACCACTGGGCCTTTATTTTCTTTTTCATAACTCAAAAGGAAAGAGCACCACATTAAGTTAAACCCTTTTTAATATAAAGAAGATTTCTGGAAGTGTGTCCTTCAGAAACTTTCTGGAGTGGTTATTGTATAAGTAGTTATTAGTTATCAAATCTCTGACCACATATCTGGCACTATGAAACAATGCTGAATATGGTGAACCATAGGTCTATCTAATAAGTACATTTCTCAAGTATATTCCTTATTTGTGGCCCACAGCACTTCAGAACTTTAATTTTTCACTCAGTATGTTTGTACTTGTTTAAAATGCTGTGTCAAACTTTCTCAAATAAACATATACAAAGAATAGGCAGACTGTTTACATTTTGGAAAATGAAAGATAAAAAGGAGGGTGTAGTGGCAATAGAGAACCATTTCATATTACACAATTTTACTAAACAATTGTAGACATAAATCCAGCCCTTAGAGCTACAATTCGGCATTCATACTCTCCTAGATATCACCTCTGCGTTTAATCCTCACATTTTAACATCAATTTGCGTGGAGGCCCTATGTTTAAACTTCATTAGCTCGGCTTAAATTTTGATATAATGCTGAAAAGCCCTGTGGTCCCTAAACACACAAAAATGTTATTCAGAGAATAGAACAAGAAATCACATAGATATAAATCATATAGATATAAAAAATCATATAGATATAAGACACCTACAGCAAACGCACAGGGATATGTAAAAATTAGACACTTGTAATGACTTTCTGAAGAAAGTTTTGAAATCTAATTTTCACAAATATCCCTGAAATTTAGGATTGCCCTAAAGAAACACAAGAATTGGAGAAGACAAAAACCAAGAGGTAGCACTATTAGTATGATACAAAAAAAAAAAAAAAAGTAAAACTGTTTAAAAGAATACTTATGGCTGACAATTATTCAACATTTTATACACATTTGTAGAATACCTACTGTGTAGCAGACATAGTATTTATGTGCACAGATGCTGTCCAAAACGGCAATCTCTAGCCCCATGTATTTACTGAGCACCTGAAATGTGACTAGTTCAAACTGAAGATGTACTCTACATATAAAATACACACCAGGGCGCCTGAGTGGCTCAGTCAGTTAAGCATCTGACTCTTGATTTCGGCTCAGGTCTTGATCTCAGGGTTGTGGGATCAAGCCCAACATTTGGCTCTGTGCTTGGTATGGAGCTGTCTTGGGATTCTCTCTTCCTCTCTTACAAAATACACACCAGATTTCAGAGACTTAGGATGAAAAAAGATGAAAGGAAAATATCTCATCAATATTTTACACTAATGTCAAATGATAATATTTTGCATATTGGGGGTTGATAAAGTATATTATTAATATTAATTTAACCTACTCCATGCTTTTCTAATGTTGATACTAGGTAATTTTAAATCATATATGTAAATTCCATTATATTTCTATTGGAAAAAATGTTAACACATACTATTGTGGTAGATAATCATATTTGCCTGGAAGTCTATCTTTCCATCCTTTTTGGGGCTTGGTTGGACAGCACTCCCACACTCTCTTTTAAGTTTAAGTGTGGCCAAGAGGCTTCCTTTGATTTGGTCAATTATGAGGAGAATTATAGAAATTATGAGGAGACGCAGCAAATGTCACTTCCCAGAAGAGGCTTTAAGTGTCTGTGAGTTTTACTTCCCAGCTGCTGTTACCACAGAAACAGACATTGTAAAGGGGCCTGTGTCTTCCTGGCTGCTTAGTTGACTAAGAGCCCCTTCACCGGCACTGCAGACATGTAGTCTGAATCAGATATAAACTTCTAACGTTCTAACCCACCAAAGTTTGGAGTTGCATCATAACGTGGGCGGGGGGGGGGGGGGTCACCAAGAGGATGTGACCACCAGTTGACCCCAGAGCTGGACTCCAGCAATCAGAGGCTCCTTGTCCCTCCCTCCCCTGTCCTTGGAATATGCATTCTACTTGCCTCCCCCACTCCCACAAGCAGCCCCAAGGACACAGCCTTGAGATAATGATGTGGTGCTCGACCATCTGAACAGTACACATGGCTGAAACCAGTTAAGGCCTCTGTACGAGCTTTTCAGATCTAGCGTTGGTACAGAGATCTACCCATGCTGCAGCCACCCAAGACAAGTAAATAAGTCCCCTTGCTTTTTAACCTGCCACCTACCAGTCTGGAGTGGTCTTCTCTCTTCCGTCTCTCCCTGGCCTTCCGGGGAGGGGGGGTTCAGGTTATACTTCGGAGGCCCCCCCCCAGGTTGTGGACAAACAATTGACAGCCAGCCAGGCAACCAAAGAAATGGTCCCTGGGAAAGAGGCATCGTAGGGGAAATGCCGAGTCAGCCCAGGACCTCCGGGTGAGGAGAGGCAAGCCTTGCCGTGAGGACGCCAGGCAAACGCGGGCTGGTCTAATGCGCTTGTTTGTGCCACTGCGCAGACGGCACTGCGCCGACCCACTGCGCAGACGGCACTGCGCCGACGCACTGCGCAGAGCGAAGAAACGTGGTTGCGCCGGGGGCCGGCGTCAGCTGT
>NW_024424453.1:17846738-17872050 GCF_017311325.1 Ursus maritimus | reverse complement strand
AGCAGGACAGCAAAGGCTTGCCGAGGGTGAAGGTCTACCTAGAGAGCTAGAAGAAGAGCTGGGGTTAGAGAATAGGCTAGTGTTCGCTACTGTGCTAGCTTCAGGGCTGGCAGACAAGGTGGGAGAGCAGGGTGATAAACTGGAGAGTTCAGCCCGGCAGTTTTAAAACGGGGAGGGCGCAAACTGCCATGGATTGAGGCGCTTGCGACTAAACTTGACTGGGAGGTTCACAGGTGAAATCCCTGGGAATGGGATGAAGAGGAAGATACTGTGGTGATTGACAGTGAAACAGACCAAACGCCACGTGCCATCTGCCGTTAGTGTAAAGGAAAGCAAAAGCACAGCAACCCCAACTCCAGCCAACAGGGCAGCCCCCAATTCCGGAAACGTTCATGATGAGAGAATATACTTCCACTGAGCTTACTGATATACCTGCCAAATTCCAGCAAAAGGCCAGGGAAACTATCCAGACATGGTTAGGGCGGCTATGGGGTAGAAGAGACAATGGTATTTCTCTGACCGGGCAAAAGGGACAGATAATGAACAACATCACCTTTGCTATCTTTTCTAGGTGATGATGGTTCACATCACGTGGATCGTATATACCTTTCATGTATAATGTTGAGAATGGCAATTTGCCTCTGTAGTCTTCTCCCAAAAAAAACATAACCCACTTCACCTGAGAAACATCAGACAACCCCAAACTGAGGGGCATTCTACAAAATATCTAATTAGCACCCTGCAAAACTGTCAAGGTCATAAAAAAGCAAGGAAAGTCTGAGGAACTGCCACAGCCCAGAGGAGCCTCAGGAGACATAAAGACAAAATATAATCTGGTATTCTAGCGGGGACTTGGGAACAGAAAAAGAACATTAAAGAAAAACTAATAAAAAATAAAAGTATGGACTTGAGCTAATAATAATATATCAATATTAGTCCATTAGTTGTGACCAATCTGTAATAGTAGTAAAAGATAGTAATCATAGGGAAACTCAGTGTACTACAAATGGAAACTCTGTGTGCTGTCTTTGAAACTTTTCAGTAAATCTAAAAGTTTTCTAAAATAAAAATTTTGTTTAGATATAAAAAAGATTGTAACCACTTAAAAAAAAATGTCTTCATCTTTTAATTGTGAGAGAGCTGAGTCAAGATTTGGGTCTTTCACATCCTGAACAACTCCTAGCAATTTTTCCTGACCAGCTTTCTCAGAGGGTGACCATGTCAAGTGAGGAAGGCTTCCTTCCTGAAGACAGTACGTGAGCCTTCAGTCAGGTGAGATTTCCTGGTCTTCAAAATGACACTGGTAATAGTTTCAATTAGGCTTGACCCCTTCAGCTTTGAGTGGTCCTGGATTTAATCATATTTGAATAAGAAATTTACTTATTTCTATGTGAAGGAATGAGTTTCAATCCATGATTCGGAATAAATTGGATGATGGAAATGATTCCACTCAAAGTCCCTATTAACTGATTTATAACATACATACAGTGTGCAAGCCAGGAATGTGATATGGGTTAGGATTTTATACATAGATTTAATCCCCATTTGTTCTCATATAACCAAGTTCAAATTTCAAACTAAAAATGTTTTTACTATCTTTCCTTTATTTTTCCCTTTGCCTTCTCTCTCTCTCTCTTTCTCTCTTAATTTTGGCACTTTTCTCATAGTTCTTCATGTGTTACAGAGAAACCTGAGTATGAGAGGTTTCCAGGGAAGCCTGGGTGCCTACTGCTGGGTGGGATGGAGTGGGATGTGCAAACATACTCCTGTATCCGCATGTGATGCAGGGCCAGCCCAGTGACAGCATTACCTGTACTGTGTATTCACACAGCTGCAGAGTCATTGAAATGACCTATGGACCCTATCATTGCACATATTCAATTAGAACCCTTTATTAATGGGCCAAAGATGAACAGGGAAATGGGAAAATTACTGTGCAAATTGCTTTAATCCATCCAGTCCTCTTTGGCTGTGCCTTCCCTGATTAGTCTCTAAATTTTTTCTCTTTACTTATCCTCTGTCTATAAAATCCATATCCCTTACTTTGTGGTGTTCTCCATTTATTTTCCTTTCCAATTACCATGCACACACATGCACACACACACACATCCCAGAGGTGCACTAATATTCCCCTCCCTGTGAAGGGTTTCTTTACTATACTAAACTAGTCACTCCTCCCTGTGTATAATTACTTGAAAAATACTAGTTAACATAATGTTCTAAATCTCATAAAGTGAAAAAATATATGCCCTACAGTGAACATTCAGTGTTTGGCTACGATTTTGTGGGAATTATATAGTGCTACTTACTTCTAGATGAGAAATTAAAAGCACTTAGTCAAATAGTTCTCTGCATATATCCCAACCATGTCCATTTAGAAAATCGCATTAGGTTCAAATTACCATATGTCTTAAAGTTCAGAATGGCAAATCAGAGGTCATCTTTTAAAGTAAAAAAACTAGATAGAAAAACATACCTACCGATTATTATATAAAATCTACTTTCTCTGGTAAGGTTAAAGTGAACCATCCAGACATTAGTTCAGACCCAAACAATTCTTCCTTGTTGTAAATAAGAAGAATAAATCTCCCAAAGATATTACTCAGATCTAAACTATGGATTAAAGATTGTGAGTCGATGATTTCTGCATTTGACATTACAGATATCTGCCTTTAGCCCTACATAATATTTTTGGTCATCAATTATTTATTTTTCCAAATCTACCATATGCCCATATTGCACTATTGAATTAGGTGTAATGGAAGACACAGAGGATTGTAAAATGCAATTTCTCCCCTCCAGGAAATCATCATTCATTTATCATGTTATTATGATATAAAAAGAACACAATTCTGCCATCATAAATGTGAAGACATACAGGTAGACTGAAAGAGTAAATGTTATGATGACATTCATCATTGGCACCCTTGCCCCTTCCCATCTACCCAAATCTAAAGAAGTACCACATTAAACAAAAGATAATGAGGTTATTTTAAATGTTTTCTAATATTTATATGTTTCCCCCTTTCCTCTGAAAGGCTGTATGTATCACCTCTCCTAGTCTTTGACCCCTCTATTTTTTAAAATTTTATTTAGTTATTTGAAAGAGAGAGAGCATGAGCAAGGAGGAAAGGCAGAGGGAGAAGCAGGCTCCGCCCTGAGCAGGGAGCCAGATGTAGGACTCGATCCCAGGACTCTGAGATCATGACCTGAGCCAAAGGCAGACGGTTAACCAACTGAGCCACCCAGGCACCTCTGACCCACTCTATTTTTAACCTGGAATTGGTGATGAGGAGCAAGGGCCCTGGAATGTGCCTGGTTGTGTCTCTTAAGAAGCTTTGTGCCCTTAAACAAGCAACTTACTCACTCTGCAACTCAGCTTCCTCCTCTGGTAAATGATGTTAATAATAGAACTTACAGCATTTTCATGAGGGTTAAATAAATAAATGATGGTATTAAATGTTAGATATTAGATGACAGTGTTTGATATATAGCAAGCGTTTAATAAATGTTGACTATTATTACTGATCTAATGGTTTGCTGCCTCTGTTAATTGCTTCCTTGGACTCAGGAACTAAATCACCAGCAAGATGCAGGACCCTCCTGCAGCCTGATGATGCCTTAAGGCGGCAACAAGCAGACCGCTATCACTACGCTCTGGTAAATGGGACATACAGCCATTCAGGGGCAAGAGAAATTGCTTTTTCAATGTAGGAGAGTCAGATAAAGCTTCACAGCAACATAAAATTTGTTACTTTCCCACACAAATATATAATTATATTGAAATTCTCTTTACAATGCTTGCTTTAAAATTTTGAAATAGACTTGCTTTCAACACAGGTTGAAATGACAATGCATTGTATTCGTCCATGACTCCTCTGATGGAAATAATTCTGATATATGACCAAATTTTATACCTTAAAATTTGGGCGAAATTTAATTTTGTCTTGTTCTTTCTAGCTCACTTTAAATATTACATTTGGTTAACTCTTTGCTCTGAGAGCCTTAGGTTGGCATTTAAAGGCAACCTCAAATT
Source organism: Ursus maritimus (assembly GCF_017311325.1). Lineage (NCBI taxonomy): Eukaryota > Metazoa > Chordata > Mammalia > Carnivora > Ursidae > Ursus > Ursus maritimus. The sequence goes on along the minus strand of NW_024424453.1, from coordinate 17,868,014 downwards.
CTCAACCAGGGAAAGGTCTCTATGAGAAATTTGAACTTACAAGAATTCTTATCTCTTGAAGCACAGCCATCATCAGCAGACCATGCATAAAAATAAAAACGGATATTATTCTACTTGTAAAGAATTTAAGAATTTCCACTATCTAAAATAAAAAAAGAGAGCTACACAAAGGAGAGCCCCGGCTTCTCCAAAGGGACAGCAATCATTTGGCTTTAAGTGACAAGGATAATTTACATCAATTTACAAATTAACCACCAGTATGACAAACATGAAGCCAGTTGGTATTCGACGTGGGGATATTATTAAATAACTGTCATCTTGCAGTATGTTTAAATTAGTTAATTTGTTTCAATTCATTAATTTTTAAATTAATCAGTTCTATATGTTATTTTGCACAAAACTGGAAGGATTTTCCTGCAGCTCAACATTGCCCTCCTATGGACTAAAAGCCATAATATGGTATTTCGGATATTTTAAAAAGAGATAGGAAAATCATACTCCTATAGCACGAGTTTTAAAATAAGCAGTCAGTCTCAGAAATCTGAACAGCAGCATCACTAAGTGATCATATCAGATTTGAACTCCTCCTTCCATAGATCAGTTCTTCCTTGGAGAGATTTCCCAACTTTAGATGACTGTGTGGTCTTGTGGGCGGGCAATCATTTCAGAGAAAGGAGCAACATCATGACGAATCAGCTATTTCACTGCATCTGGCCAGTAATTACAGGGACATTCCAAGGTGATTTGCTTACTGGGTATCAGGTATTTTCTAAGCTAACAATTTATAAACCCTGATGGATTTCTGGGAGGTGTGGTGAGCTTAAAAATCAAGGATATTTCCCACCAATTAGGATAAGAATAAAAGTGCTTACCAGTTTTGTAGTCTAGGGTGCCTGAGAGAAATAAGCCCGATTCTGTGAGGAACTCTACTGGACTTCTGGACTGAATTTGTGTAAGTGAGAGAGTCCAGGTTAAGTAGGCTAAAAAGAACCAGTGAGTCATCAGATGGGATCAAGCTGGATCGAGAAAAAGAAAATGGGAGGGGGTGGGACAATGATATTTTAAAAATAAAAACCATAAAAATTTAAAAGATTTAAAAAACCATCACACTCTCTTTTTTTGAAATTACAATATCAAGGAAATGTTTTATGCATATGCAGATGATCGTGGAAAAAGTGGTCTAACAGCAGTCACTTTCATACATAGTACTTGAAAAGAATATCCCTAAATGATTGTAAAATAATTACAAGGAAGTTCAGGATAAGTTGTTTCAACCTCTGTGAGTCTCCGTTTTCTCATCTGTAAAATAGTGTTTTCATTTCTATTTTGCAGGTTTGAGGGTATAGATAAGAAATAACCTGGGCAAAGTCCCTCCCTTAGCACATATATTGGTGCAGAGAAGCCATTGTATAAAGGGCAGCTCATTAATAAACAGTATCCATAATTGTCAGCTTAGATTTTAAAATTTATCATGCTCTTTTACATATATTAAGTAATTTTATTTTACTAGATATAGTACCATTATTGCAGTCACTACTCAGTGGCATAACTTCCTTCAGAGTAGGGAACAGAGAGCTCAATCTAGCTTGGGAAATTTTAAAGAACTTAATGAAAGTAAGCAACAGATTCACCATCTCAAATGCAACTCACAAGAGCACAAACTTTAACCAAAACTTTATTATAAAAATCCACACTCACAGTTGAACATAATTGACTAAATACCTTCTCATCACCTTTACAAATCTGCATTCCAAAAAAAGTGGTAGGAGCCTTTTGCAAGAGAAGCTGGAGAAATGAGTCCAAGACCTTCATCTTCAGGTCACAGTGTTCTCAGAAGTCCTTTCTGGAAATCATATCTTTTTCCTGAGTGTTCTTGGTGTACCGGGATATAAAACTTCAGCCAATTACTCTACAAAAGCCTTCCTCGAGGGGCGCCTGGGTGGCTCAGCTGGTTAAGCGTCTGACTTTGCCTCAGGTCATGATCCCAGCATTGTGGAATTGAGACCCCACATCAGGCTCCTTGCTCAGCAGGGAGCCTGCTTCTCCCTCTGCCTGCTGCTCCCCCTGCTTGTGCTCTCTCTCTGACAAATAAATAATAAAAAATTATTTTTTAAAAATAGCCTTCCTTGGGCTTAACAGGCTCCAGTCATCTTGGTCCCCAGTATGCATCCTCTTCAACATCCCATATGTTTAGGTAATTCAAATACTAGCTATAAGCAACAATGGGAAAGGGAAAGGTTGCAGTTATTTAATTATGCTCCAATCACAGAAAGGAGCTGAGCAAGTCTTCTGAGGCAAAAGAAATACACAGTATGTTACTTGCAGTACTCACCCTAGATACATTCAAAATATTAGTAGGCATTAACCATCTAAAAGGACAATATTAAAACATACAGAAAGGAAATGTAAGCTAAACCACAGAGTGGTTTGAAATAACAAGAGTTAGTATTTAATTAATGCTAAGGCATTGTTCTAAGTCCTTCACATGAATTAACACAACTAATCACTACAGCAAACCTATGAAATATGAATGTATTATTATACATATTTTAAAAGTTTGGAAACTCAAGTCCACAAAGGATAGGTTCCTTACTCAAGATTACATATGTTAAGTAGGTATACCCATATTAAAACCACAGAGAGGGGCTCCTGGGTGGCCCATTTGGTTGAGTTCGACTCTTGGTTTTGGGTCAGGTCCTGATCTCAGTGTCCTGAGATGAAGCCCGAGGCTCTGCACTAACCTGCTTGAGATTCTCTATCTCTCTCTTCCTCTGCCCTTCCCCATCCTCTCTCGAGGGCACATGCACACGTTCACCACCACCACCCCCTGCCAAAAACAACAACAACAACAAAACCCAACAACAACGAAGATAAACCCAATACTCAAATCAAAGTTGTCCGATTCCACAGCCTGAGCTCTTGCCACTCCCTGATATTGCCTTTTTAAATTATTAAAATTATTTATACATTTTTTTCTCATAAAATGTTCTACAAATCAGATATCTTTGTACTGATTAGGAGACCTAGTAAGATTTATTTAACGTGTCTCCTTCTATGAGGTAAAGCTCTGAGTCAGTGTAATTAGACTTGTACCTTATCAAGAAAGGAGGCAATGAAAAATCATGTTTTCTGCTTGGGGGAGAGAGTCTTGTGAAAAGTTGGGGGTTTTTTGATGGGTGTAGTCTTTGTTGGAGCAAGATGGAATGCATGACCCTGAGTTAGAGTCCAGGGTTGCTTTGGGTGACATTATATTGCCCCTAATTAGATGTTGCTCAGGGATCCAAACCTACTCTGCTTATCTCCCTGAGACATGAAAATGTAACTCTATGTCCCTGAGCCATGGCAAGAGGGCATCACTTTCAGCAGCTGCAGAAATCAATACTTGTTACAAGGAAAAGAATGCCTGCCCCCTAAAATTAATGTATGCTGGGATAAAGACAATGAAAAGAGTATAGTTAATGGCACTTTCTTGTTTGTTTTTAACACCCAAATACATAAGCCTCTTTTCTTTTAGTAAGTGCCTGATGTAAAAGTAATTAATTTAGCTGATCCTTTTGTTTGGGGATGGAACAATTTACAGGAGCTGCTGGAAAACTCGTCAAGCTGGCCTGGAAGGTGTTCTGGAACAGCCCCTTAAACTGGTCTCCCTAACAAAACGCTTAAGCAGAGTGGGACTTGTCAGGGGTCAGACTAGTTAATTTTACAACTGACTTTCCAGAAGTAGAAAGCTAAAGTCAGTTATGGCATACATAAATGAGAATAAAATGAGACTCAATTTTGTTCAAAAGAAAAAGACTAAATATTAGAAAACAGCCTTTCAAGATGTTGAAGATCTGGCTTGTATGGAGGAACTCAATACCCTATCAGAAACTTAACCAATTTTAATATAAATTTCTTATTAAAGACAATTATTGATGTCAGAACAGTAATGAAGATTAATCAACTGTAATCAAGAATTTTGTTCAGGAAGAGAGCACATTGCCAGAGAAGGAAACAAGGCAGTAAATTAGAAATAATAGAAAAATTCAGGTCCTGTTTGCTTTGAAAAAGACACATCTATTTCAAAGATCAGCAAAGGACTGAATTATAAAGGGGAGAGGGAATGGATTATAGCCAGATATCACAAGGTAAGTATTGCATAATAATAAAGAGGAACACTGAAAATAGTCATCTATCTCACAAGAGGAAATAGACAATTTTCACAATGCTTCAGAGTATCACCATTCAGAAACAAAGAAAAACCAATTAAAGGGTTTGAGCCTCAGACACATTTATTTTAAAAGTTCCCACAAGGGGCGCCCGGGTGGCACAGCGGTTAAGCGTCTGCCTTCGGCTCAGGGCGTGATCCCGGTGTTATGGGATCGAGCCCCACATCAGGCTCCTCCGCTATGAGCCTGCTTCTTCCTTTCCCACTCCCCCTGCTTGTGTTCCCTCTCTCGCTGGCTGTCTCTATCTCTGTCAAATAAATAAATAAAATCTTTAAAAAAAAAAAAAAGTTCCCACAATATTTATGATCCCAAACACTAATCCTGCCTCCAGAGACCAACTTTATATCATGGCTGTGCAGATTCCTTCTATAAGAAGTATTCGAAAAAAGTTAACAGAAAACCTTTCATGTTCAATAATACTTGATATAACTCCAATTTCAATTAGATATAAAAATGTTGTGGGATGCATTGTCTGGTTTAAAAAAAAAGCAAAACAAATTAAATATACCAATGGCCCTGAACTTAACAGGAAACATGGAACACCACTTGGAAACAGGCTCCAGGTGCCTGCCTTACCTCTATTTCCTGGTTCTCCTCCCTCACTCAGGGAGAGGAGAAGGCAGAATGGAGAGGGGAGAGGCAGACAGTGCTGAGGGAGGAGAAGGGGCATGGAAAATGGGGCGACATTATGGGGATGAAAGGAAGAACAAGGAACAAAAGGAAGAAGTGTGTAGTGGGTGGAAAACTGGGAGTAAAGGAAGAGGAGTAGATGGGAAATGGGGATGGAATAAGGAAAAAGCCTCTTGATCTATTATTTCTCTAGAAGATGAATGAGATCATTTGAGGAATTACCTGAGCTGGAGTTGGTTAAATTTTCAAGCAATGGCATTTTGAGTTTTAAAGTTGCATGCTTTGTAGTTCAAAAAAAGAATCAGTTCTAACGGAGAACAAGAGGTCATTTTTTTTAAAATTACATCATCTTGTTATGAGGATATGGTGGTTAAAGAGAAAGTCAGTGTCTCCAAAAGATGTGGAAAGATACATGGTATAGAAAGTCTGCCACCTACAAGGAAAATCTGGAGGAGAACAAATTTCTGGTTATGTTAGTTAAGTCTGGTCTTGTACTAAGGTTTTCCAGCTTATTTGCCAGGCTGCTGAAATGGCAATATAAATAAGATGTAATTGTTGGTTTGCCATTGAGAATTATAGACTCTCTGAGATGAAAGGAAAGCATCAGAGAGATCACAAACCTAAAATCCCTTAGGTCACAAACCAACGTATGTACTGAGGTCAGGGATGTGAGTGTCCGAAGAGGGCCCGGCGGCGAGTGTGGTGAGCAGCAAAGGTGAGCCCGGGGAAGAGGGCCAGGCGGCACCACTTAAGCCCCAGCTGGTCTTGCCATGTGAGAACCCAGGCTCTGCATGGCCAATCTTCTAATCTCTCATGAGAAACTGGAAACACAGATTTATATGTAAAATAGCCTAGTTTTCTTTTTGTATTTGCTTATTTATTTTAATTGACTGCTTTTTGAGCAGTTTTCTGTTCATGACAAAATTGAACAGAAGGTACAGAGATTTCCCATACACCCCCACACACGTACAGCTTCAAATCATATTTGTCTAATTCCAAATGTCATGTTATTTCCAATGCATCAAATGACTTCTCAATTCCAAATGCCCACCAACAACTTTTTTAAATTAATAAACTTGACTTTTTGGAGCAATCTTAAATAAATGGCAACTGATCAGAAATGGAGTGGAAAGTAAGCATCCTGTGTGCCCTCCTCCCCCACGTACACCTAGCCTCCCCCACCACCAGCATTTCCCACCAGAGTGGTACATTTGTTACAACTGATAAACTGACACTAAGTCATCATTAGCCCCCAGAGCCCACAGTTTCCACCGAGGTTCGCTCTTGGTGCTGTGCATTCTGTGGGTTTGGACGAATGGATAACAACATACTGTAGAGTATCATACAGAGAAATTTCACTGCCCTACACATCCTCTACTCTTTGCTTATTCATTCTTCATTTCCTCCCTCCAACCCTGACAACCACTGATCTTTTTATTGTCTCCATAGTTGTACCTTTTCCAGAATGACATCTAAGTCCCTAACCATGCAGTATGTAGCCTTTTCAGATCAGTTTCTTTCATTTAGTAATATGTGTTTCCATCCTCCATGTCTTTTCATGGCTTCATAGCTCATTTCGTTTAGCACTGAATAATATTCCATTGTCTGGAATGGACTGCAGTTTATCCATTCACCTACTGAAGGACATCTTCATTGCTTCCAAATGTGGGCAATTATAAATAAAGCTACTTAAACATCTGTGTGTAGGTTTTTGTGTGGACATAAGTCTTTAATTCCTTTGGGTAAAAACCAAGGAGGCCAACTGCTGGATGGTATGGTAAGAGTATATTAGGTTTTGTAAGAAACCACCAAACTGTCTTCCAAATTGGCTGTACAATTTTGCATCCTACCAGCAATGAACGAGAGTTCCTGTGCCTCCACATCCTCACCAGCATTTGGTGGTGTCAGTGTTTTGGATTTTGGCCAATCTCATACGTGAGTAGAGGTATCTCCTTGTTGTTATGAGGAGTGTTTAAATGCTCAAGAATCTTTGGGGCACCAGGGTGCCTCAGTTGGTTAAGCATCCAACTCTTGATTTCCACTAAGGTCCTGATCTCAGGGTCGTAAGAGTGAAACCTGTCTTGGACTCCACACTCAGAGGGGAGTGTGCTTGAGATTCTCTCTCCCTCTCTTTCCGCCCCTCCCTCACACTCAATAAATAAATAAACAACTAACTAACTAAATAATAAATCTTTAACAAAAAATAAATGCTCAAGAATCTTTGATTAAAAGTAAGAAGGAAGGAAGGGCGGGCGGGAGGGAGAGAGGAAGGAAGAGCACTATGTGAATCAAATAAATCACAACTATGGGCTACCAGTTCCGATCCCAAGCAGCACTTCCAAGACAAGGAGACAAAGAGCTTGGTCCACAAGAAGGGAAGGGCTTGGTCAATTTCACACAGTTAGTTACTGGAAGAGCAGAGATCATCTTAGGACGCAGGGTTTCTTTTTCCCCAGCTCAATGCTTGCCTGGTTTGTGCAGATTCAGATATTTTCACAAATTCACACTGAAATTCTTATGTTTCTTCAGAGCTTGGCAGTGGCCTTGCTTGTGTGCTTCCCTCAATTTAGCAGTTTGGTTGAAAAGTTTCCAGATAAACTCCAGCTCCACAGCCAATGTTGCTCTGGTCCATCAAGTAAATCTCTCAATCTGGGAGGCAAGTTGGAAAAGAAGGTTAAACACTGATGTTTTATGGAGGATCTAAGAGTTGGGGTCAGTGCAGTTGAAACCTTCACTCCATGCTGGGCCTAATGTTTTGGAATCTATGTCTTTTCTTTCTACTAAACATTTCCAATGTGTTGGTGCTGAGGTGAATACAAAAGCTGTTTCAGGAATAAGTATTTAACAAAGGTTTTAGTTTCATTTTGTTCTGTTTTTAGGTACTCCGACTTAATTTATGCAGGTAAACCTTGGAGACAAAGATTCCATGAAAGAAACAAAATTCTAAGTAGTCTGAAGCATAACGATGGTGTATAAAATGATGATTATAAAAGGCCAAAGGGAACGGAAAGATGACAAAAGATGAGAGGGAAAAGTTGTGTGCTCAGAATGAATAGGAAGTTAACACTATTAGGGAATGATATTATTTTTATTAAATTATAAATATGACTGAAAAGGTATTTTTTAGGAAAGGGATCCTTCAATACACCTTCAATGATATACAGGAAAAAGAAATTTTAAGGCAGTATTTGAAAAGTAATTATGTAAAATAAGTGTCTACAGCTGATAGCCCCTTCACTGTCAGAACCCACTCCTACAATCACTCAGCACCACATGTGTCTGTCTTTTTCACTCTAAAATTGGCTCTGCACAGAAACTTAGTAGACTTGTAGAAATTCTCATATTAATATTCATGATTATTTTAGGAATCAGGAGTACTGTGAATTATAAATATTTATATCATATCTGCTTTTATACCAAAGATGTTTACCATTTTAATGTGTGAGAGATTTGAGGAGGGAAATATCTTATGATACTGGAAAAGACTTGGTGATCCCTGGAACCCAGAGCACTATTTCCTCTGGGGACCTGACGTGGTTATTGTCATTAGAAGGCTCCTTCACAGACCTGGAGATTTCAATAAAAGCAATACAGAGCTACACATAAATGGGAAATTCTTTCATGAGCATTCAACCAAAAGAATTTAATAAGACATAGTTCCTGTATTTTGTATTTTTTTATCCAAATCTTCAGAGTTGTCTGCTATTGTTGACAGTTTTAGTCAACAAAACAAACATTTTAAGTGGGAGGAAATGTAGGTGTAATATTTACCATTAAAATTGAGGAAGGGAGGAAAATAAAGGTCAAGGTTTGAATTCTTTTTCTCTACCAGTATTAGTAAAGACACAACTTTCTGGTATTCAAATTCATTTCCAGAAAGGTTGTTAAAAAATTCAGAATACCTTTTATCATACCTCTGTGGTGAAGTCTTTTTCTTCTGCTTTGCTTTCCTATTGAGGTGGCCTGCGGTCAGCCTGTGTGGGAGGGATAGAAACTCCTAGGATAACTATAAACATGGGGCCCTCACCCCAGTTGGTATATCATTGAGAAACTTGACCCCTTCATCCACAATTCCTTGGATTGTGTCATTACTCCTGAACCTGGAGACTGCTTTATCTTATGCTCTAATAATCTTCTTGGGGTTAGAAGGGGGAGGGGGATTTTCATCTACCCACATGATGGGAAATACTACCTTTATCCTGAAGATTCCCCCATCCATCTTTTTTTTAGGCAAAGCCTCTCTCCTGAACTTAGGCCCATATATCTAACTGTCTTAAAGTTACCTCAAATTCAGCATATTCAAATGAGCTCATTACCTTCTCCTGAATACAAACATGCTTTTGTCCCAGGAGACAGAACCATCCCCTCAATTGCCCAAGACAAAAAAATCTGGTTTTAAGTACTGGCTCTTCTCTCTCATCCTTTTCCCTGTATCCAACCAATTATGCATTTTTGTTTTATTCAGCATTCCCATTTGATTGTAATCTGCCAAACTTTTTACATACTCACGTTGAAGGACATCATGATGTGCTTCCTGGATTATTGCCATATCTTCTTTTTTTTTTTTTATGTCTCAAAACATACTTTTTTTTTTTAATGATTTTTTATTATATTATGTTAGTCACCATACAGTACATCCCTGGTTTCCGATGTAAGGCTCGATGATTCATTAGTTGCGTATAACACCCAGTGCACCATGCAATACATGCCCTCCTTACTATCCATCACCTATTGCCATATCTTCTTAACTGGGATCGGCTTGTTCATTTTTTTAAAACCCCCTACAACTAATTCATTTCTGTAGGGAGATCGACCTTTAAAAAATGTAATGTGGACCACACTCATCTGCTAAAACACCTGTGTAATTCCCCATTGCTCTTAAGGTAAAGTCTAAGACATACATGGCTTACACGGTTTATGTGATTGCCCTTAGCAAGTCTTCAGTATCCTTTGAACTATTTTTCCCCACTCCACTTCGTTCAGTCTCTCCTCCTGACCTAAACTGTCTAATTTATCATTCTTCACAACTCAGCTTAGATATTACTTCCTTTGAAAGCTTCCCTTGATGTTTCTTTGTGCTTTACTAGCATACTGGACTTCCCTTATCTTAAAACTTACAATACTGTAATGCAATTATATATTCCTTTATTCAAAGAGTGGTTTATTGAGTGTCCACTATATGCCAAGGGCTATTCTAGGTACTCTTAGTAGTGAACAAAACAAACAAGTTCTCATTCTCCTGGGTTATATTTCAATGGAAGCTGTTAAATTAACAAATAAATACACGTCAGAGAGTGGTAAATGCCATGAAAAGGAACAAGGCAAGGTAACAAGATATAGTGTAATTGGAGCAAGAAGAAACATATAGTTCATGGTAACTAGGGAAGGCTTCTCTGATAAGCCAGCAGAGTAGCAGAGACATGAAAATGAAGGAGCAAGTCATATGGATTTCTGAGGAAGAGGATTCCAGACAACAGAACAATACCCACAGAGACCCTAACACAGGAGCTGAGCATAATCTAGGACAAGAAAAGGCGCAAGAGGCCAGAGGAGAAAATAAGGGTGAGGGCAGAATAGAGAGCGTAAGGGGCAGATGAGTAAGGGGCGGATGGCACCATCATTAGGTCATTGCCAGTCCTCATGTACACTTCGGGTTTTATTTTACCTAGAGTGGAAGCTATAGAGTTTTGAACAGAGAATTACTACTGCCGTTTGGAGAAAAGAGTGTAAGAGACCAGGGTGGGGAAGAAAGAATATTTGGAAGATGATTGCAGTCAGTAGTCTTGGCAAGAGCTGGTGGTAGCTTAGACTGCTATGTAGTGTTGGAAGCAGTAGGAAGTGGATGTTCTTGGAACATATTTTGAAGGTAAAGTCAAAAGTATTTGCAGATGTTTGGGACACAAGATGTGAGGGAAAGAGAGGAGTCAAGAATTACACCATAGTTTTTATCTGAGCAACTAGCAGAGTAGAGTTACCACTGTGTGGAAATAGAGAAGTCCATGGTGGGGCCAAAGTTAGAGGGAAATCAAGAATTCAGTGTTGGGTGTGGTAGGTTTGAGATGCCCAGGAGAGATCTAAGTGGAGGTGTAGACGACCAGTTGGTATATATTAATCAGAATCAATGTAGTTGTCCTGGCTTAATCACAACCTGAAATTAAACTACATGAGGATGGGGACCTGGGGTTTGTTGTTTGTTTTTTAACTGCTAAATTCCTGTCCTGAAAGTGTGCTTGGTACAGGGGAGGCATTCCATAAATAATTGATATTTGATTAATAAATGTACAAATGAATTTCTAGTTTTATGATTTGAAAAGAGCCTTGGGCATTTTTGGTGATTTCTGAGCCACCACCAATGATTCTATGATTTCATTTGTTTAATAAGAAACAATGTGAATAGGGAATGAGGAAACGTTCACTCCAGAAAAGCGTACTCTGAAACAATATCAACAAGACAAAACAATTCTTTTGCACTGTGCAAAGCGTTGGGGAATTTTACTTGACAAATTTCACTTATTCAAGGTCTAAGTGTCTACGGCCTTTTATCCAAGAGATACTTACTAGGCTCTGCTTGCAGAGTCCACCTGTAGCCTGATCACTTCGTCTCTATGAGGAAGTAGAGACAACTGCCTTCAGTCTTCAGTCACCGCCGCGTCTAGACAGGAGCTTGCAAACTGCCGTCACAATCTAGATCTGACCTCTTTCAGTGTTGGCCTAGAAAGTGAGAAAAGAAAATTAATTGCCAACTAATAAATAATGAGAGACTTTTACTTATATTTGGATTTCTGCTTTTTAAAAAATAACAAAAAGGATAATATTGAACCACAAGGGGCCCGCTTTCTGGCACTGCGTTCACTGGCCGGCACCGAGCGGCTGCTGGGCTCTAGGATGGCTACGCGCTCATCTGAGACCCCACTCCAGCAAGCGATCTAATGAGCATTATATTAGGTTGACTACACCAACCCAGAAATTCTCTTTCTTAAAAATTAGTAGTTCAAAAAAAAAAAAAAAAAAAAGGATGGGTATTGTCTCAGTATTGTCTGGGGGACAACCCATACTCCACACCATACAGAAAAATCAGTTTGAGATGGATCACAGACCTAAATGTAAAAACTAAAATTATAGAGTTTCTAGAAGAAAGCGTAAGAGAATATTTTCACAAACTAGGGGTAAGCAAAAATTTTCTAGACAGAATCTAAAATTAACTATTCTAAACTATTTAAAATAGACTATTTTTAAGTATTGATTATTGAAGTATTAAAAATTAATGCAATAAACTTTATCAAACTTTAGATTTCTGCTCATTAAAATGTCAGATTTCTGACCATTGTATTCTATTCATTAATAAGTTGAATAGGAAAGTTATGGGCTGAGAGAAAATATTTCCTCTACACATAAGCAGCTCTAACTCAACAAGAAGAAAATAACCTAATTTAAAAATGGGCAAAAAGCTTTTACAGGCATTTCACAAAGGAAGAAATACCAATGGCCAAAGAACACATGAAAAGATGTTTAACACCCTTAGTCATTGGAGAAATGCAAATTAAAGTCATAATGAGAAAGCATTACATACCCACCAGAATGACTAAAATAAGAAAGACTAATACCACCAAATATTAGGAAGGATATGGAACAAGTGGAACTCTCATACATTGCTGGAGTATAAATTGGTAAATGAGTTTGAAAGGTAGTCTGGCAATTTCTTATACAATTGAACGTGCACCTGTTCTGTGATATAGAAATTCCATTTCTAGGTATTTACCCTAGAAGAATGAAAAATATATCTCCACAAAACAATGTGTACAAGAATGTTTATAGCAGCTTTATTCTTAGTAGTTAAAAACTGAAAATAATCAAATGTCCATCAGTTGTGAATAAAGAAATCATGGTGTATTCATACAGTAGAATAGGACTCAGTAGCTGGCAGTACTCAGCGATTGACTAGGAAGAATTTCTAGGGTGATGACAATGTTTTATATCTTGATTATATGGGTATATGCAAATATCCAAACTCTACGAATTCTATATCTAAATCTATGGATTTCTCTGTATATTAACTTTACCTCAATTAAATATTTTTATTACCAAAAAACCATTGTATTCAATTAACTAAATGCGATTATCTCTACCAACCACCAAATTAAACATAAATACCCAGTAAGTAAATGTGTTGTTTTCTTCACTTAGTATCACTACCTCAGGTATCAATTTAACTCACAAACCTCTCAGTGAATTTTGATTAAACTATTATGTGGTTTTCATCAGCTTGTACTTTGTACATCTTAGCTGTGTAGGAAAACCAAACTCTGACAGGCCGAGGGGTGACTGCAGCTAAACACAGCTTCAGAGAGGTCCAAGCAGAATCCCTCCTTCAGCAACAGAGGCCCCGAGGAACAAGTTAAAGCCACGCTTTTAAAAAAATATATTTATTCATTTATTTGTGAGAGAGATCTCGAGAGAGAGCACAAGCAAGAGGAGCAGCAGGCAGAGGGAGAAGCAGGCTCCCAGCTGAGCAAGGAGCCTGATGGGGGACTCGATCCCAGGACCCTAGGATCATGACCTGAGACCAAGACAGCCATCCAGGCATCCCAGAACGACATATTTTTGTTACACATCAGAAGTTCTGCCTCCATTGGTATTTCTAATCTACAACTCCCCTGCCTTCCCTTCCCAATTGGCAGAAATTGACAGAAAATAATTAGGATTACTCAGTCACTGTCTATGTAAAAACCCACCAAGTACACTCCCCGCAGTGTCTTCATCCATTTGGGCTGATCTAACAAAATACTAACGACTGGGTGGCTTATAAACAACAAACAGGTATTTCTCACAGTCCTGAAAGAGGGAAGCCGGATATCAGGGTGGTAGCAGATTCAGTGTCTGGTGAGAGGCCACTTCCTGGGTCTTAGCTGGCTGTATTTTCTCTCCGTCTTCACAAGGCATGAGAGGACAACTGTTGTCTGTCTCTTCAGCTGTTGTCTCTTGAGATTTTCCTGCTCTTTCTTTTTCTCTCTTTCTTTCTCTCTTTCTTTCTCTCTCTCTCTCTCTTTCTTCTTTCTTTCTTTCTTTCTTTCTTTCTTTCTTTCTTTCTTTCTTTCTTTCTTTCTTTCTTTCAGATTTAATTTCTTATTTGACAGAGAGCCAGAGAGCACAAGGGTGGGTGGTGCGGGTGACGGGAGAGGGAGAAGCAGGCTCCTGGTTGAGCAGGGAACCTGATGCGGGGCTTGATCCCAAGGTCCTGGGATCATGACCTGAGCTGAAGGCAGCCGCTTAACTGACTGAGCCACCCAGGTGCCCTTTTCCTGCTGTTTTCTGGAGAGGGCACAGTCCCCCTTAGCCTCACTCAGATTTCTGATTCCTCAGGAAGCCTCTGAAATAAGCTAGACTTGAAGTACACTAGCACTTTTCCTCAGCTGCCCTGAAGAGTGAGTGTAACATCCTGCGACTCTTCATGGCTTGCTTTCTGATGCAGGGGCTTTCTGAAACAGCTTGGGTCTCTTATCACAGATGATTACCTTTTGAACAACAGTTTCAAACTAAAACTAAACGAGATTTTGAAAAGAGATATGAAATGATTTTGTTTAAAACAATTGCTATATTGACTACCCAAAGAACAATCTTTTCTTGCTTACTTTAATCCTCAGACACTAAAACCCCATATATTTTGTTCCATAATAAATAGAGATACAATTTTACTGGAATCCAGGGCATGTCCACAATCTTTTTAAATTCCATTTTTCCACAATATGTTTTTCCTCCAGAGACCAGTAGTCTAGGTTGATGTGGTGTTCCACCGAGGGAAGGTTGAGAAATTGAATATTTCCACTTTCCATCTGTGATAGTGACAGGAGATGAGAAATCCGAATGGCTCATAGACAGCCAAAGCTTACACCTGCCCATAAACTGACATTCTGGAATGCTTGATGACAATACAAAAGAGGCACCAAAACTTACAATCTATAAATGAAATACTTTTGTACAAATACGGAGTGCATTAGCCTTTTGTAATATAGTCTCTCACAAAAGTTTTGACTCTTATTAAGAAAAAGATGAGATACGTACATTGTTTAAATAAAAATAAACTGGTTTGTTTGCAGACTGCCTTACGCTAGGGTCCATCAGATGCTGTTCCTTAGAGAGTACAGTTGATCTCTCAATTACACAAGCCAGATGTTGGTCAGATGCTGGATATAGCTAGACTTGACCCCAAATGTGACTTTGCTGTTACTGTGGTAAGTTTGAATTACTGTTCTCTATGCTTTATTTATCCTAGGCTTGTAAACTAGCAAGTCAGGGTAGTCTGTACTCTCAAAATGCATGCATGGAGAACCTCAGGATTGTCTGCGTGGCACGGACTACGAGCATATGGGACTGATAAATTTCTCTAGGGAGAAGTAGTGGTGAACTAGGGCCATAATTAGAGCTGGATTATAATGTGATAAAATGCATAATGATTACCTTTTAAAAAGATGATTCTTGATCAAAGTTCAGGTCTTTAGTAAATGTAAGTTCCTCTTCTTACTACTTTTAAAAGTATACATATAAATCAATAGATTGGTATTTTAATGACCCTTTTCTAGAATTAGATCTTTTTGTAGTGAATTTGAGACTTTAAATAGATTCATCAATTAACATCCAGGCTTTACCTTCAAAATATCAAATTCCTCTTTGTGTAAAGCTATACTGTCTTCATTTTCTCTTTTAATAAATATTGATTCTGCTTGCATTTTTTTGTTTACATAAACTTATTTACACACAAACCTAAAGTGAAAGAGAAAATTGATTTTGAATTGTGTCCAGTTTTGACCATTAAAGATAGGAAACAAGTAGGAGTCCAACAAGGAAAATGAGGTTACGTACATACAATCTACTATTGTGTTATGTTCCTAAAGTCTTAAAATTATTTCTTAACTGAAAGAAGCAGGAGTTGTAAATAATGATTCAGATAAAACTTTCCTAAACACCTGGGCTTTATCTCTAGTATAACAAACAGTACAAGTACGCAGCCTGATTTTTCATGGCAGCCCCCGAGTCTAAGAGGGCCTTCTAATTATTCTCACATAATAAACCATGGTTTGAAAAATAAAACCTTGAATGGAACTTCAGAAAGAGAGCCAAACATACATTATTTTATTTTGTATCTGTGCTTCTTTAAAGCATCACGTTCCACCCAAATATCTTTTCTTTCTATAGCCACATGTCTGTCACTGAGAAAGGCTTTCCATTTGACGGGTAATTAAAAGGAGTAAAGATCTGGCCAAAACTTACAATGCTCTTATTCAATGTTAAAGATACTATAGATAAGAGTTTTCTAGAATGGGCTTATAATATAGTTCTACATGTATTTCTGTTTAAAAGGCCTATAGCAAGGAAAATAGCTGATAGACAAATCCCTAAATCTATTCAATTCAATTATTTCTTGGGAGTACAAAATGTACAGTGACCTCTCAGAGACTCTAGGAAGTCCTGCTGTAGGGAAACCTGTTTACTTTTGTTTAACATGGGTTCCCAATTTTTCCAGCACTGTAATATTTATTAACATGGCCATGTATGTTTAGGGAATCACCGAAAGTGATAAAGTTGAAACAGGATAAAATGTTTTCAAATTGCCTACAAGTATTCAAAAGTCAATATATCATCATCATCACAATTCCAAGGTACTTTACAGTTTACAAAACACTTTCAAATTTGCCATTTCATTTTATTTCTGTAAATATCTTGGGAGTTACAAAGGGCAAGTATTAATCACACCCACTTTGAAGGTGAAATAACTAAAGTTTATGAAACTTAAGTGAGGGTTCCAGTTCTGGTGAAGATGAAGTAAGCAACTCCACTCTCTCTCACCATCTGAATATGACCAAAAGTCCCTCCCAGAATTCATGGACTGAATGCTCGACGATAACTCTAAGTAAATGGGAGCAGCTGACTTGGGGAAGAAAACCAGAACTCAAAGTAGAAGAAATCAATGGAAAGTTTCTTTGTTTTGTTCTTTTTCCACTCATATCTTTTTTGTCTTTGAGTCAGCACAAGTCCCAGAATAGTGTAGCAGGCATGAACAAAAAGAGCTCCAAGAGAATTTTTTTTTTTTTTTTTTTTTTTTTGGTCTTAGTACTGGAAAGTGGAACCTCTAACAGGAGGACAGAATGTGGGGAAATTCATGGTCTTTTTTCTTTCTTTCTCAGCTTTACCTCCAGCAAACCCCACTCCTGAAGCTGCAACCATGTGATAGATACTTGAAGGGAGGAGAATCCTTCTCTCTAATCAGAGAAACTGTGTGATTCGAGGACCATGGAGGAAAATCTTCCTTTTCCCTTTCCATCCTCCTGCCACTTGCATCTGGAAGCAGAAGCAGACTCAGGACATGTATGCAGTATAAGGAGACTAGCAGGGGACAAGGAAGGAGGAATCCTGGAAGCCAGACAGTCTAGGGAAGACAGTAGAGAAAGAAAAGGACCCCAAAACATTTTATATGAACCCTTTGGCTTACTCCTGAGCTGAGTAGTGGATCTGACCCTAAACAGTATACCAAAAGCCTTGAGGACTGAAGTAGGAGGTAGACAACCACCCAGGCCTCAGACTGGCTCCCAGGTGAGACACAGGCAGAAGAATGCTTAGTAACATAACAAAAGCTCTAAACAGCATAGGACATTTGAACTACAGGCCACATAAGCATTTCAGACATTGCAGCCAGTACCTAACTGCCTCAACTGCCTACTAAAACAAAACAAAACAAAACAAAACAAAACAACAAAACATTCTCCATAGAATTTGATCAATACCTAGACCTTCATAACTTAATATTCAAAATACCTAGCATCCAACCCCAAATTATTTAACTTATAAAAGAATCAAGAAAATCTGACAATTTACCAATGGAAAAGAAATCAACAGACATCAATTAATGTGAACCAGATGGTAAATTATCAAAGACTTTAAAGAAGTTATCATAAAATGCTCAAAAATGTAGCAACATTCTTAAAACAAATGGAGAGATAGAGAAATAGAAATTTTAAAGGAGAACCAAACAGAAATTTTAGAACTGAAAAATACAATCACTAAAATTTAAAAAAAAATCACTAGATGAACTACACAGCAGAATGGAGACAATAGAGGAAAAAGTTAATGAAACTGGAGATAGATCAATAGAATTACCCAGTTTGAACAATAGAGAGGAAAAAGTTTAAAGAAATAACGAACGGTCTTAAGACCTGAGGACAACATCCAAAAGTCTAACATTTGTGTCATTAGAGATCCAGAAAAAGAAAAGAAAGACAATTGTGCAGAAAAAAATATATTTGGAGAAATCATGCCTGAAAACTTTCCAAATGTGGGTAAAGATATAAACTTACAGATATAAGAAGCTCAGTAAACCCCAAACAGTATACACACACACACACACATAAAAAAGAAAGAAACAAAAAAAAAAAATTCATGCCCATACACATCAAAATCAAACTAATGAAAATCAAAGACAAATAAAAATCTTAAAAGCAGTTAGAGAAAAACAATGCATTACATACAGAAAAGTAACTATTAAATGATTGTAGATCTGTCATCACAAAGACAGCAGTGAAGCAAAAATAATATTGTACTAAAAGATCTGTCAATCTAGACATCTCTATCTAGTAAAAATAACTTTCATTCACAAAATAAAATAAAGACATTATAAAATGAATGAAAACTAAGGGGATTCATCACCAGCAAAAACCTTCTATGAAAGAATTGCAAAAGGAGTTTCTTTAGGTGAAAGAAAAAAGATACCAGAGGGAAACAGATTTGGGAATAAAAGAAGAGCAACACAAATGGTAAAAATCTGTATAAGTAGACTGTACATTTTTTTAATAGTTGAAAGTAAAAATTATAACATTTTCTGGTGGGTTGTAGAATAAGCATAAAGTTAATGAATATTAAAATGGGATACTTAAAATATTTAATTAACCCAAAAGAAGGCATAAACAGTGGAATGAAAAAGAGGACAACAGAAAACAGACAATAAAATGGTAGACCTAACTCTAAACGTATCAATAGCTGCTTTAAAGATAAATAGTTTAAACATACTAATTAAAAGACAGAGTTGTCAGATTGAGAAGAGGGAAACAAATACATGTGGTCTATAAGAAACCCACTTTAAATATAATGATATGAGACAAAAAAGGATGGCAAAAGCTATAATATACTAATATACTAATCAGAGGAAAACTGGAATGATTATATTATTATCAAAGTAAACTTCGAAGCCAGGAAAATGACCAGAAATAATGAGACATTACATCATGATAAAAGGGTCAATACATCAGGAAACAACAATACTAAGTATATGCGACTAGCAATTGAGCTTCAAAATACATGAAGCAACAATGGATATAACTGACAAAAGAAACATGTAAATCCACAATTGTACTTGGAGATTTCAACACTCCTTTCTCAGTAATCAATAGAATTAGTAGATAAAAAATCATAAGGTATAGAAGTGAATGACACCATCAAACAATTGGACCAATAGAATACCCACCAATAGCAGAATACTCATTCTTTTCATGTGTACACGGAACATTCACCATGAGAGACCGCATCATGTGTCGTAACACAAACCTTAACAGAGTCAAAAGAATGGTAATCATACAAATCATGTACTCTGACCATAAATGTATTACATACTTACCACATAATATAGCTATCCTACTCTTAGCTATTACTCTAGAGAAATGTAAACTTGTGGTTATGCAAAACATGTACATGAATATTTATAGTTTTATTCATAGTCACCTAAAACTAGAAACAACCCAAATGACATTCAATAAGTAAATGGGTTAGAAAACTGTAATTCGGGGCGCCTGGGTGGCACAGCGGGTAAGCATCTGCCTTCGGCTCAGGGCGTGATCCCGGTGTTATGGGATCGAGCCCCACATCAGGCTCTTCCGCTAGGAGCCTGCTTCTTCCTCTCCCACTCCCCCTGCTTGTGTTCCCTCTCTCACTGGCTGTCTCTATCTCTGTCAAATAAATAAATAAAATCTTTAAAAAAAAAAAAAAAGAAAACTGTAATTCATCCATACAGATTACTACTCAGCAATAAAAAGGAACTATTTATATACACAACACTATTGATGAATCCCAAAGGCATTACACTGAGGTAAAGAAGCCAATTTCAAAAAGTCACATGCTGAATGATTCCACTTATATGACAATCTAGAAAAGGCAAAAAGTATGTGGAAGGAGAAGAGATTATTTGGTGTCAGTATTTTGAAGCAGGGGGAGATTTTAAGTACAAAAGTGTAACTAAAAGGAATTGTTTGGTGTGTTGCTGCTATTTTATATGCTGATTATGGTGGTGGTTACAGGAATTTACACATATGCTAAAATGTACAGAACTATACATCAAAACCAGAAAAGGTTAAAACAACAACAACAGCAACAAACCTTTAAGTGAGTTGCCTAAGATTATGTGACTTTTATGTGGTGAGTCCGAAGAAAAAGCGGATGCATTTGCACTGGGCCCTCAAACATTTGTCGAAAGAAATGAATTGATAAATGAACCAGCACTCTACTGTCAAAATAGTGATTTGGGAATACAGTAATTCATTGTAAACATTGAAATCACAATTTTTATTGTATTGAAATAGCGCGTTATACCTTTCAACAATCCTTCCTGCTTCAACAGTCTCTGCCATGTAACTTTGCAGTTTTTCTCCTAAAGGTTCCACACATATTTCTCCAACCCTCAGTCGGGGTTCAGCCACGTGACTTGCTTTGGCAAAAGTATAAGGTAGAAGTGATGATGTGCCAGTTCAAAACCTAGACCCCGAAAGGCCTTCTGTGGTTTCCTTTTGCCCTCTTATGCTTCTATCCATGCCATGAGGAACACATGCTGGGATTAGCCCACTAGGCCTGGGAGGGAAATAAAATATTTGTAGAGAAAATCCCATTAAACTGAGCCCAGGGGACTCACAGATCCATGAGTCTTTTGTGTGGCAAAGGCTAACTGCTATCTTTCTAAAGCACAAATTGACCCCTAGTCCTGACAGGATCCCAGTCTTAGGGTAATAGCAATGAGAATCAAGATATCTGGGAAGGTATTCAGACAAAAGGAACAAGACAAATCCAGTTCTAGCAAATGGAGTGTATGATTTCTCCACAGGCTCAAAATAAAACTTGGTTAACAGATCTGAATAAAGTCAAAGGAAAATAAGCATCAATGTTAACTTGTTACTTGATCTACTTGGGGACCCCTAAAGCAGAGACAGGATTAGAATTGAGTTAAAATCAAGCAAGACTGAGTCTCTAGGTGAAGGCCTAATAAATACAGGGATAGAAAAAGAAGAAAGAAAAGAAAAGAAAAGAAAAGAAAAGAAAAGAAAAGAAAAGAAAAGAAAAGAAAAGAAAAGAAAAGAAAAGAAAAGAAAAGAAAAGAAAAGAAAAGAAAAGAAAAGAAAGAAAGAAAGAA